>NC_044919.1:34397511-34411859 GCF_003576645.1 Ipomoea triloba | reverse complement strand
ATATATATATATATATATATATATATATATATATATATATATATATATATATATATATATATATATATATATATATATATAAAACTTTTAATTGAAACATGAATTTAAAATCAAACAGGTTAAATTCGAGCTCAAAATCGAACTCGAATTCGAGCTCGAGCTCAAATAATCGAACTGCTCGAGTCAAATTTGAGCAGCTCAAAAATTACCAAGCTCAAGCTCAAGCCACCCTAGGCTCGAACTCGACTCAACACGTTTACGCCCCTACTTCTCAGATATTCAATCTAATATTATTTAGATATTTATTATTATACGGCACATAAATATAAAATCCAAAAGTTGGGCCAGAACCAGGCAACCAGCATGGCGTGTCTGATCTGTTGGTCTCCATAAAGTTTTAAAAATCACAAATATTACATTTAAAAGAAATGAAGAATGCCCACTACAGCCCAAGTGCTGAAGTGCCTGCCGAAAAATAATATATGCTTTTATTCGAATTGCAACTATCATAATTATTTGTGATAAATAACCAAATAAGCCTTTCGACTATTCATAAAAGTGCAATTAAGTTCTCAAATTAGAAAAAACTCTAATTAAATATCTGAACATATAAAAAAATAATTATATCAAATATTTAAACTTTAAAATTAAACTAATAAAAAAATTTTTTTTTTTCGATTTGAAACCAAAAGCGAACCACGGTGATGTCTACTCATCAATTAAAGTAACATACATTACAAGATGGAATTGATCCATTGATTATAAGATACATGTATGTCAAATCGATTAAATTTGAGAATTCTTTAACATAAAACCAATCCATGTTGATTCCTATCCACCAAAATATGGAATGGTTACTATGCATCCACCTTTCCCTTATATGAGTTTGGATGAGATGTTTTGGCATAGTGATCAGATCCCTTTATTTTGTGGTGTAAAATGGATGTGATTGCATTCAAGAATGTCATGAATTTCTTGTGTAGTGTACATTCGAAAAAGTTGCATCAATTGCAACCATTGAATTGAAGTAATTACTACATATATGCCTTGTCTGATCTATATCTTGATTGCACTACACATTTCCCAGCTAAGCTGCTAGCTGCTCCAACCTACCAGACACAACATTTATTATTCATATGTTTATCACGCCAAAGTTATCCCAATTAAAATGGCATACATACTTTACCCATTGGCCAGGGCTCAAGGCCAAAGAAAGTAGAGAATTTTGTCAATACCCTTTTCATTAAATTCGTCACACAAGACGTTTCTAATACAAATTACTTTTTATGTATGATTTTTCGGGTATTACAAGAAATAGAATTTACTCCGTGTATACCTTTAAGTAGAGGAAAATAAATGTGCACATATTCGACAAAGGTTTGTCCCCAAGATACCTGCCTACTAAATTAGCTATAATAGTAGGTTTAACGCTTAATTGGGATGAGACTCGAACCAATACAGTGATGCCAACCATCAGACCATAAGGTATTTGGCATACTTGTCGTATCTTAAGACATGATTGCATAAGACAATTACGAAAAGATATCTATCTATTTAAAAACTAATAAGAGTAAATTAAATGAAGGTTATACCGTACCCTTCATCTGTGTCCATTTTTTCTGTTAATTACTTTTTTTTTTATTATGCTATAAGAGTTGTACTATATAATATTTTGGTCAAAAATACACCTACGTACTGTTATAACTTTCGTTATCTTTTCTAACTATTGTTACCATGTACATGCCCACCATATATATTTTTTTAAAATCTTTTTCAATAATAATATGTAGACATTATATATTGGAGTAATATATAAGTTACTTCTTAAAATATAAATATCAAATATATAAAAATGATTTACATTATTATTATTATTAATCTAAAATTTAAATAAATCTAAGATTTTAATATAGAGTAATGATGAACATATATTTTTGTGTATCACGCATTCACACATAGAAAATACTAGTACACTATTAATAAGAGGGATATAAGAAGCATTTTCAATTAATAAAACGTGAAATACCTTAATTGAACATAGCAAAGCAAATATTTTACAACTAGAAAGCGGTGCATTTACTCGCACGTACACACATAGGTACATAGTTACATATATATATGACACTAAACTTAATTTATGCCACGCACATATATAATACATCATCATGGAAGTTTGTTTAAGGTATAATAACGGTTTTAACCGCACTACATATTTTCATAACGAAGTAACAGGCCGACCAGCAAACATAATTAGGGTATGCCAATGATGGGAAAGAAAGGCATGATTAAGCTAGCAGTGGGAGCCCATTCCCTGGGCAGCGGCGGCACTTCAAAGGTCTTGGACGAGCCCAGCCCCGATTTTGGAGATCCGCATTTTTCGTTGGGACATTTGGTGTAAAACCTTAAAGGCTCCGAGGTTGTGTAGTGTCCATCTGCTTCCACGATCTTAGATTCTTCCGCGCTTTTTGGAGCGTAGAGCTGTTGGGTGGCTCCGAGAATCTTGGCACTGCAGCCGCCGGCGGAATGCGGTGAGTTTGAGGCCACAGTTGTGTCAAAGCTGCCGTCTTCCTCCGTAATCGCCATGCCTAGTTTCTTCTCGTGGCTACACTTCACCGAGACCTTGATTCCTACGCAATATAAACAACGTTAATTAGTATTATATTAGGACGATAATAATTCTGAATTAGTTGTGTTGGGCGGAGGTTTGTGAAGGATCAAGCCCAGCACCAGATGGTTAAGGAATTATTCGGCAGAAATAAAGTTTAATCTTCCCTAAAATTTATAGGTTTTGGTGTAATGTTTGGTCACGAGTTGCCTGCATGCCATGCAGCTCAAGGTCACAGGGGTGAAATTTGGAAGAAGAGATCGGGATCGAGTCTCACCAGCGGTCGTGTGGGGGTAACTTCTCAAAGTGAGAGGACTGTTGTGTGCAGTGAACAAAGGTCAAAATAGCCTCGAGTTACCATGATTTACAACTTTGTCCGGCCGGGGCGTTTAGAGTTAGGGATTCAACCTTTGGGAGAAGGTCACGAGTTTGAAAGCGGAGCGGAGACTGGTGATGATCCAAGTTTGACAATACCAAGTGCTAGGAAATTGTTAGGTAGAGGCTGACCTACAAGAACACTATAACTTTTGACCTAGTGGCCTGTATCCTAACAAGTTGATATGGAAATAATGGTAAAAGAACCTGAGAGATCATGGTGGGCATTGCAGTCCATGCAGGAGACAGAGCCCTTGAGGACATAGGAAGCGGAGATGTTGACGCCGGCGGCGAGAGCTAACGTGATGATGAGAAGATGAAGTTGAGGATGCGCCATTAGAGTAAAGCTAAGATGCTAATATTAGCATGCACAGCTAGTAGTATGGAGATGGAAATGGGAGCTGATGAGTGTGAGAATAGTGAGAGAGGAAGAAGTTGATAAGGCAAATTTAAAGGCAAGTTGCCTGACTTTGGTAGTAAATGAATGGACCCAAGGTTGATCGAGTAGGTAGCTGAAATCAATGAAAAAGCTGAAGGGACTTATATTAGAATTGACACTTCTAATATATCTTTTCCATCCCAACATATATTATTATTCTTACACATATTTTTAATCAGAATCATTACTGTGCCCTGCCGCATTTTGAAGGCCGAGGCATCATTCTTTGATTCCATCCATTCTTATACTTTTAATTTGGTCAATATTTTTCATCAGTAGTCAATGTGGAACACATCATTTTCGTCTTTTTAAAACTGCACATCCTCATGCAAACTCTAAATACGGTCTCAATTGGTGAAATGCAAATGCACATTTACTCATTGTCTTAGTTAGTGATCTACAATAATGATGCCTCAATTGGCAGTTTATTACAAGTGCTTGCTCCTCTACTGTCTCAATTGATAATTTACGTGATGAAAATGGACCAACATGTACCCGGCTCATTGATGTGACTCTAGCACCAAACAGTACAATCCTAGATCCTAACTACCACATACACAAAATTCAGTTCATGAAAATGTAGATTTGACTAAGTCTCTTATATTCTGACATGGATTCTTAGCAATCATTTTGAGGCAAATCCACTATCAATGGAGTATTAAACATTCTTGTATGTTTTAATTAATTTGATAGCAATCAATAATGTTTTATGGTCTGGAAGTTTGATCTCAAAAGAATCCCATTGAATTGAAAGTATGTATGTCCTCCAAAGCGCTGAAAAGATTAGGTTGTGAACTAGGTTTCAACATTTGTAGGAAAAAAAAAAACACATTTAATAGAGCACCCAACCACCATCTCCATACTGACAGTAGGTTCAAATTTAATTACTGATGAGGAGATCCAATGGCTGAAGCTCAGACGTACAGTTAGTTGGAGCTACCATGCACGAACCACTATATATTCAGCCAAGACTTTAATATTGAACATCTCAATCTTTACGCTCGCTAATGATATTCGCCGCGTTACCATTAGGTAGGACACTACTGTCATTAGTAATTATTCAATCCACCACTTTCTGGCTTTACTATTTTAATTTAGTTCAAGAAATCAGATTGTTTGCATTGCAATTACATATTTATTTTATTGTATTTTTAGCATGTGTCCCGTAGAATAGAAAGTTATAATATCGATCGAAATCGAAACACGACAGAACATAACATTATTGTACATACATTATCAGATCCAATTAAGGTTGCCAGCTTCAATTTAGACATTTCAATTTATTTAGTTTTCAAAGTGTACTGGGACGTACTGTACTGTACCGTTGAAAGACACATATATCATTATTTGTTTAAAATAACGGCCAAGTAACTCATTTATGCCTTTGCCTCACCAGCACAACTTCTAACATACAAGCATCCACTAATAATTGATCATATCCATCATTTTCTTGGGGTTACTATTTCAACAAATGCAATTGATGCTCAAACATGATGTCATCATGTTATCAACAACAAATTTTATTTTATTTTATAAGCCCTTATGGTGAATATATATGTCATACCAAATAAATGAACATGCTACAATTAATAATAATTACTAAAGTTTCAATAATTATTAAGATTACAGTGGTCAATTGAATTTTAAGTTACCATACATTTTTTTTGGATACCTCACTAACCGAAATTCGCTCACTATTTTTGAAAGAAGTGTTAATTAGAGTTATTTGAGTAAACATGCATTTCCTTTTTCCTTTTATTTTTTTCTTTCCCATTTTACGTACTTAAAAACTATAATTAATAAGCATTATATTACCAAATGTCAAAATTCAAAAATTTTGAAATATTAACTCGGGAGGAAAAAGTAGTTGGAAGTATCATTATATATTTATATTCCATATCTACAAACACAAATGCTGTGACTAATTCAACCAACAATATCTAGCTGTCCAATCAAAATTTTGATTTCTTTTTTTCTCAACATATGGGACACTTATTATCAAATCGGATTTTTTTTTTAAATATATGAGAAAATGACAGTGCTGAGAAATTATATTAATTTAGATCTAGCAATAGTACGTGACAATATTAGCCAACAACAAATGTGCAATACCCTCAGAGCATCCTTATCAATGGAGTTTTTTTCACAGTTTTGAGAAGTTTTTGTAAGTGTGATTAGAAAAAAGAAAATAGGGATAGAAAAAAAATAAAACTAATATGATATCTAAATAAATAAATAAATAAATAATATATATATATATATATAAATCAGTTGTGTCAGCTAAGAACTCCACCTGTCAGCCAACTCTTACTTCCCAACCCCATCTGTCAACCAAGAACCCATCCTTGTAGAAGCTCCACATTTTTCTCTCTCCAGCACTCTCACTCCTCCATATAGGCTATGTATCTAACATAAACCAAGTATTATGCACTGAGAGGAGTGCTATTAGAGGAAAAATAAAAGACATGAGACCAAGTTGTGCGTTAGTCATCATGTGTAGCCATGTCATCTACACTACATATATTTGCTTTCTATAAATGTGTTTACGAGAGCAAATTTAGTCTCAGTCAAGTAAAGCCCCCCTGATAGCTTTGAGGAGATCAGATGTGTAACTAGCAAGTCAAAACACCCAAATTCTTGAATTTTTGCTATCAATCAAGATTGCGAGTCAGAATTATTAGGAATTGCAGTCTTTTTTAATTTTTCGTGAGCAGATCCTAGGCCACATCAGCCCATGCAAGATGGAATAATCGCAAAAGGCCCACAAAACTGTAGGGCAATTGCCTACGAGTTCTTATACCCTGGACCGCGGTCCACAATGCATTGTGGACCAAGGTCACAACGACGTCGTTTTAATAAGTGAGAGAAACGGTTCTTGTAAATCTCTGTAATTGATATTACAGTTGATCTCAAATGATATTACAGTTATGTTGAACTGCAGTTGTGTTGAAAGGGAATTGCAGTTGCGCGGAATGGAGACAGTTTTATCCATTTGTTTTCATTAATCAAAACGACGCCATTTTGTCACTTGGACCACGGTGGTCCGTGGTGCACGATAAAATTTGCGATTGCCTACGACGTCTACAATATCTCCATAGTGGGACTAATAATGCACTTCCAAAACTGTATATAGGCTACGAATTGTGGATAGCCATAACCTGCATTCCTTAAATGTAGTGCCCAAAGTTAGAAGGGAAGCTTATGGATGGGGTATACCTTAATTTAGTGCGGATGATAAAGGTCATTCTCCATATTTATTGAGTACAAATATGTCAATTTCCTATTTTTTTTTCCTGGACTATTGAATTATGTTGGAAAAGAATTCCAATTACATCCAACCAAACGCCAAGAGATAGTCAAGTACCAGTTCATTCATTCTTAACTAGGGGGGGCGCCACGGAGGCTCATGGAGCTAAGTTGCACAGCAGCTAGCTAGCAAACATAACATGTGGCAGTATGACTTACATATATATATGTGTGTGTATATAATCATTATTACAATATTATTCAGAATGGCACAGGAGAATTATTTGTATGATAGCATTATATTAAGGACAAGAGGTTAATTAAGGCTTTGGTGCAAAACCAGCCTTGAGTTTCTGAATGGTATAAACGTCAGTCTTGAAAGACTTGGCCAAGATGGCGTCATCAATGCTGGTATTAAACACCGTGCTCGGAATCGAAACCGTGCCGGCATTCGCACTGCCGAAGGCGGAGACAGCGACGGCGAGTTTGTCAGGGTCGGCATTGTACTGGAAATGAACAAGCCCCTTGGGGAAAATGAACAAATCCCCCGTCTGCAGCGTCTGGGTGAAGAGCTTATTCGTGGTGTCAATGAATCCCACTTCCAGCGTGCCGATGGTGAGGAACAGCAGCTCCGACGCGCGCGGGTGAGTGTGCAACGGGTTCACGCTCCCGCCCGGGTACTGCAGGACCGCGTAGGAGACGCTCTGCCCGTTCAGGGCGGCGAACTCCGCCATGCTGGCTTTCGTCACCTTGAAGGCGGCCGGTGGCGGCGCGTTCACCAGGGATCGGAAGCCGGTGTAAGTAAAGAAATTTGGGTCGGCTGATTGGACGTCCGGTGGCAGGACGAAGTCCGTCAGGATATCCGGGTCGCCGGCGGATGTGAGGTGTAGAATGGTTAGGAAGACTGTAACTATGGCTAAAAAGTTGATTGCCATGATTGATATATATAACAAATGTTTTTAGTTTTTGAGGTTTGTTTTGCTATGGGAAAAACTGCCTAATATAGTAGTGGTCTGGGTTAAAAAATTGCAGTTTGTAGAATTATGCTATTATATCCAGACTGCAACCCATTGTTGCAATTGGGAACTACTAGGTAGCTATCTTGTTTTATGTATTATATTTATTTGATTGGTGAACAATGAAAAATATATAAAAAAAAAACAAATAGTTTGGGAGAATTGGTAAACTTAACAATTTGTTATAATGCAATATAATTACAATGTTGGAAAATTGTATGGGTTAGTTTTATAACTTTTAACTAGTTGTCAGTTAGCTAACACGGCTGTTCGGACAAAATGGATCACGTGAGGTAAAAGTATAAGTAACAAGAATGCAAAAGAGAACTAAACCCCTTTTTATGCTCCCCAAGCCTTATGGCACCAACCCGGGGACCAATAGTCCAGGCAATTCCCTCAACTCGAACTGATAGAAGGCTTCTGCCTCTACATGTATGCAATTATATTAAAGAGTTATGAGTCAGACTACAATAATATTTATGATTTCTCAAAGATATAAAGTTACTTGATATATGGGCTAATCTAATGAGTAGTTTAAAAATCTGAGTAGGCGAATCTAAATATCTTTGCCTCTTTTATAGGTTGCTTTTTTCCAGCTATGCATTAATGCATCACTGATAACATCTAAGGAATTATGTAAATATTCATAGAATATGATGGACGATATATTCAACATTATATTGTTTGCAGGCACTGGTCTAACCAATCCCAAATGCAACCAACGAAAGCTTTGTTAACATCAACCAATTCAACAACTGGGTGCTCGCCGCACAATTCTTTTGGTTTATCTGCAAAATCCGTTATTCTTCTCTTCCTTATAAATTCATTACTGTTTCTTTCCTATTCAATCATCATATATCCTTAAACAAATTAACCGTTAGTCCGTTATCAATCTCAATGGCAAATGCGGTGTCGTTCCTTGTTGCAGTTGTGGTCGTTGCTTTTTCTCAGATTGCGACAGCGAGCGATCCTGACATCTTATCCGATTTCATCGTCCCGGCGAACATGAGCGCCGGCGAAGTCGACGGAAATTTCTTCACGTACACCGGAACACGCGGAATATTCGCCAGGCCTCCGGAGAAATTCACGGTGACCAAAGCCAGCAAGGCGGAGTTCGCGGCGCTGGACGGCCAGAGCGTGTCGTACGCGGTGCTTCAGTACCCGGGCGGGAGCGTTAACCCGCCGCACACCCACCCACGCGCCGCCGAGCTATTGGTGGTGGTTGACGGCTGCCTTCAAGTCGGGCTGGTTGATAGTACCAACAAACTGTACACCCAGACGCTTGTGATCGGTGACATGTTTGTTTTCCCTAAAGGGCTCGTTCATTATCAGTATAATGCTTACGCCAATCAATCCGCCACCGCCATTTCCGCGTTTGGGAGCGCCAGTGCTGGAACTGTTTCGCTTCCGACAACGTTGTTTGCGACTGGCGTGGATGACGAGGTTCTTGCCAAGTCTTTCAAGACTGATGTTTACACCATTCAAAAGATCAAGGCTGGTTTTGCACATTAATTTAACCTGATTTCTCTCACTAAAACTTCAGATTTCTTCGGCTTCTTCTGTGTTAATTAATAATAAGTCAAAAGTCAGATCTACTGCTGTCAATAAGATATATAATAATGTGTACGTAACCATGATGAGTATTCATCAATAATATATCATGTTATTCATTTCTGATTCATACACACTTTAATTGCAGTCTCGAATCGTATAATTGCAGAGAAAAAAGACGTTTTAATTTTACTTAGACTCAAAATTTTGGAGTCATTCTGAGTATGTAGTATATATGTGTATCATAAATTGTACTCCATATCTTATATCCCATTAATATAGGCATGGTTCATAGAAAAGGAAAATCTTACATCTTAAAAGAAGAGATACACAATCTCAAATGCATATAAAGCCGCAGAAATGAAGATATTTGAAGATAAACAAGAATGGGAAAACAAAAAAGAAACGTTAAGACAATATTGCTCTTTCAATTCATCTCTAGAATCTGTGGTTTAAGTGTTGGCCAGCCGGCAGGATTTCCTTATCTCTCCATAACTTCCGGTGAGGACATCAACGGCGCCCAATTTCACCATGGCGGCTCCAAACTTGGTCCCGAAATCCGATCTCCAAGCTATGGCTTTCACGGTGTCCCTGGTTAAGGAATCCACCGCCATCTGTTGGTCAAATTGGAGGACCCCATTGCGCAGTAACAGCTGCTGGTAATAATAATTGTCAACCCGCGCTGGAGTCGACTGGTCGAGATTCGCAGTGTTGTCAAAGGTGGAATCTTTGGGACACTTGAGCCTTAAGAAAAACAAGAGTCCTAGGTTCATGCTTGGGTCCGGTCTGCCTGTGTTGTTGAAATTATAAAGCCTGTCTTTGAACACCGAGCAATGGGCAATTCCAACTGTATGACCACCTGTCGGAGCCAGAACATATGCTTCAGTTTAGTATCAAACACCTATCAGCTTCTTAAGCTTAGTTCTGTTCAACACCTATCATCCTCTAGTACATATAAAACGTACAGGTACTTACCTAAAAGATACACCATGTCTACTATGTTAAGTCCCTTCTTTGCAAAAGCTGTGACAGAATCCACCACTGAGATTTTAGGGCTGGGGAGATCGACATTGGAAGCAAGAGACACCCGTCCATCTCTACGTCCTGTTTGCACAATGTATGGCGCTCCTCCACTCTACAAATCCAACACAAAATTATATATGTCCGTGTTTTCATCACATTAAATGAAGCTAAGCTAGCTATACTTAGCTAGGTTCCAGAAAATTAATGATTCAACAAGTTTGATGAATAGAATAGAATAGATTGTTACCAAAGAAACTGCATCTCTAGTGGCCATGACTATAATATCAGCGCAAGAAACCACTTGGGGACAAGCCTTTTCTAGAGCGGCTTTGATTGCATCAATAAGGTCATAGCCCCTGACACTTAGATTTGGGATTGCTGTTTTCTCAGTGTCATTTCCATCCAGAAGAATGGATGCGTCACACCCCTAATCAAAATGTGCATGGTTATGATCATATATAGCTAATGAATTAATTGTTTGAACATATAATATATAAACATAAATGTGCAGTCTAACTATTAGTTTAACATTTTAGTTGAGACAGAACACATATTTTATAGTTTCCTACTTTAACAAAGCAGTCATGGAACTGCATGCGGAGGAGAGCGGCGGTGATGGTTGTATCATTCTTGTACCAAGATTTGACGATGCCCTTAACAATACCCTCGACGTCATTGTAACCGCATTTTCCGAGGTAGAATCCGGCCTGCAACTGCCCGTGACAGTGGCCGGAAAGAGCGGCGAAGACCAAGCCGGTGACGACGAGTGTGAAAGCTGCTGTCACCTTCGACATTTTTGAACTTAGCTTCCTATCGTGTTGGAATTGAATGGGAATGGAAGAAACACAGTGTGTCGTCTCAGTTATATAGTATGAGTCGAAACGATGCTCATGGTATGCACGATCATATACATATGCTCCTCCGGCCATTACAGCGGATCGGAGCTTTCTTAGTACAATACGTGCTTTCGTGTAAGTATGAGCATGCTCGGATACACTGAATTTGTAAATCTTGACTGCAAAATATAATATAATATAGTATAATAACTAGTGTAATATAAAATATTTAAAAAAAAAAAAAAAAAAACTCCCGTTCACTCATTTCTCAACCAATATGAATGTATACTGTTTTCAAAACCTCTTTTTATTATAAATACGGAGTATAATATTATATTTGGTCGCAACTTAGACTTTTGCCATAAGCCTATGTTGACCTTGGCAATTGTTCTAGCTCTATGCCAGCTTAATTGGAGTAGTATTGCATGTATTATTTTATTTTATTTTAACTCTCTTCTTATGATTTATTTATAAAAAGAGAGAGAGAGAGAAAGAAGTGAACTATAATTTATTTTACTTGTTGTACTATTATCAATATGTGAAAATGAGACAAATTTAATCATTGTATCTATTATAGTCGGATGTCATCATTGTTATCATTTTAATTAAAAGGTCATAAGTTCAAGTTGCATCCCAATCAAGAATGTTGGCATAATCAATGAGTATATACTATGAATAGATTAGATTGTAATCATAAAAAAAAATAAAAATAAATGAAACTGTAGTTATATCGAAAAGAAACTATAGTTAGTTGTTGAAAGGAAATTACAATGTATATGAAATGAAACTGAATATGTTATACACATTAATGGAACTAATGTCATTTCTATTCTTTCATTTCATTAATCAAAACGATATCGTTTTTACGTATGAACCGTGGTCTAGTAAAATTTGCAGACAAAGGGACAGGTTCAATCCAAAACCAAGCGCGGTTCACATCCTATCTGTGTGTGAACCGGAGTGGCAAGAATTTTGCGTGATTTCTCCCATTTTCTCGTCCACCGCAACCGCAACTGCAATTCCATCGACTCGGTTCAATGAGTAGCAGTGACAATAGCGTCAGCAAAAGGGGAAAAGGGAGCCGGGGCTGGAGTTGGAGCTCCGCCCTGGTTGGCGCCGCCGCCGCCACCGCTACGGCGGCTCTATTTTCATCTAAGCCACGGGACCCAACCTTCCACCTCATCTCCATCGACCTCACCTCCTTCAACTTCAACTTCCCCGTCCTCGACGCCGACGTCATCCTCACCGTCCACGTTACCAACCCCAACATCGCCGCCATCCAGTACTCCCCGACCGAGATGTCCATCTTCTACGCCGGCTCCTTCCTCGGCTCCGCCCGCGTCGAAGCCGGCTCCCAGCCGCCCCGCTCCTGCCAGATGATACGCCTCCCGGCTCGTCTTAGTGGGCTGGAGCTGGCCCACCACGCCAAGAGCTTCCTGGCTGACGTGGCCCGCCGGGAGATGGTTCTGGACGCCGCTGTGGATATAGAGGGCGCGGCTAAGCTGCTGTGGTGGGACCACCGCTTCAAGGTCCACGTCGACAGCCACGTGACCGTGGACCCCATCTTCCTTGACGTCATTGATCAGGAAAATCAGTCGCACATGGAGCTCCTTCTTGCATGACCATCGCTTTCACTTTTCTCTGTACAATTTGTGTAAGTTTTTGCAGGGTGAAAAGTTAAAATGTAACAGTCACATGGTTAACTGTTTATTGTAATAATATACCAAAGTTTGATTCTTTTCCCTTTTCTTTTTCCCCTTAAATTTGGTATCTTCTAATTTGATAGAGATGTCTAACTGTTGAGTGACCTGGTTCAATCTTATGAGGTACCATTTTAGATTATAATATGAATCCCAATTAGAGCATCCCTATTATGTGGTATGACTCTGATATGTGCAATGCATATTTCATAGTTTGGTTTATTAGTGTTGCTGTATATAGTGGTCCACAGCTCCAAAATTCCCCTTATCATCCTCCAGCAATTGTGCAGAATATATAGATTCCATTTTCCCACTATTATATTTCATGGCCATTGTTGCAAAACATGTCCACATTTCCCTTCTCCAAATCTCTGCAGCTTTTTACAGGATGATATCATAACTGTAAAATTTTTTTGAACATTAAGGTTGTGAATGATGATAATTGCTTAACCATCAGTGTTAGCATTTGAGATATTTCTCATGGGGTCCCTTGGATGCATATATATTTCCATGTTGATAAGATGAGCATTGCCACACAAATATGTGATTTCTCTTTCATTTGTTGTCTTTTGTTTAAAATGCCTCTTACAACTCTAAGAATCTGTCCTTTCAAATTTATTGGTCCATTGGCACTAAAATAATGCTGGTACTTTTGGTCCGACCTCATTTTTCTTTCGGCATGATGGTATGTTCTTGCTCATTCTGTGGTGTGTTTTGTTTGATCTCTAGATGGTGGTGGTGGTAATGTGGTACCACCTAAAGCTGCATCTTTTATGCAATTTGCAAAGTTTGTTCTTTTTTTCTTTTTTGCCTCGCATTTAATTTATTCAATCTTCATCTTATGAATTTGGTACTATAGTAGATGTGGTGGAAAAATCTTGAGTTATTTGTGCTTTTTGGGTCATATTCACAGCTAAATCGCCATGGTTCTTTTTCAGCTTGAATAAAACAAAAGGGATATTTTTCTGCAGGTCTATGATCTCTGCTTCTTGTTACTTCATACTAGGTTGATCTTATCTGGTCTGGTCTTGCTTACCTAGTCACCTGTTTGGTTTTTTCATCATTTCACTTCACTACCTTGTACAAAAATGTGATCTTTGTTCTCTTTATGCCTCCTTATTCTCCACTCTCTTGGCTGCCTCCCCTAGAGACAATTGTTTTTTTTTTCTTATCAGAAACCAAAGTCAAAAAAGCTGATAACACAAATGTAGCCATTTGGCAAGTGCAATATTATAATGTCTATTGTTTCCAGTATTTGTACCCTCCCTGGAGAATAGGAGAAAACAATAGTGAATATTGCAGACCACTTTGCCCCTTTCCCTTTCGGAAGAGCCATTTCATTTGATTGCTTAGTGATAATGAGTTTTAACTTTTCTGCAGGTACTGAATTGTAATATCATGCAAATATGCAACCCATCTGGAGATGACTAAATCATGACTTGAAATAAAACTGAACATTTCATGAAGTTGAGTGAATAGAGAAGAACTGCAGAACTAGCAGGAATTACAGAATAAAAATTAAAAAAAAAAAAAAAAAAAAAAAAAAAAAAAAAAAAA
>NC_044919.1:34375648-34396539 GCF_003576645.1 Ipomoea triloba | reverse complement strand
AAAAAAAAAAAAAAAAAAAAAAAAAAAAAAAAAAAACCCGGCCTGGAAGCTTTTCTATTACCAGTTTCCAACATCTTTATTGCTGATTCCTTATATTTTCTTCTTCTCTATCATTTCCCTCGGCCTGGAAATCATCATCTTTTACTTCCTGAATATCCTCAGTGTCATTATCATCTTCTTGTTCTTCTTCTTCTTCTTCATCCTCGGGGATTTCATCATCTGATTGAATAAGTTGCAGCTTTAAACGGCCGTCTTCTCTACATGCACGCAGGAACTCTTGAGTGGGAATTCTTATCTCCTTGAGAATGAACCTCCCATCTTCTCGAAATGATCTGAAGCAAACCCAGGGTTTTCCACTCCTGCCAATACTAGAGATGGGAGGAGGGAATGGCCCTTTACCAAGTCTTGATCTTTTCAGTTCATGCCTCGAGAAACTTGGCCTTTCTTTGCTTACTAGCCAATCATGGTCCACGTCGTTCGAGTCCTCAATATCATCAGAGCTCTCGAACCCAAGCCCTTCAGTGCACAATGATAAACTATCTGAGTTCTTGGAAGAGAAGTCATGATGACCCCCATGTTTGTACTGATGATAATAGCTCGTGGAGTCACTGTGATTCGGGGTTTTTTCCTTATCAAGCCACTGGGGATTCTGTGTATGTGTATCTACAGAGAACAAAGAAGAAGATGAAGCAGAAGAAGACAGAGGGGAGGAGGAGGAATGATGTTCTTTGAAATGTAGCTCGCCAAAGATCTCGGTTAAGGAGGAATCTTGGAGGGGGTTCATGGATTGAATCTGTTTGAGAGAAGATGATAGGGATTCAAGAAGGGTGGGATTTTCAGGCAATGGGTTGTCAAACATGTGTTTGAGGCTTCCACAGGCTGCTGCCATTTTGTTTTTTGCTTTTTAGGAGGATTTACTGTTGAGCTAAGAACTAACAACAACAGCAGTAGGTTATAGGTAAGGTGTTGGAGGTTGAGAGTATAGTTGGGAGGTGGGTGGGAGTCTGGAGGATATGCACGGGAATACTGATAAAGTGAAGAGAGAGAGAGAGAGAGGGGAAGGAAGATGATGATGAAGAAGAAGGTGGTATGTTATTGCAGTGTGTCTCTCAGCATGGGTGGCTATTAAGCTTTCTGTCAATTGGTGGTGTCTGTTATACACGTGAGACTGTTAAAAGTTAAAACTTGTTTTACCTTCTCTTCCCCACTCTCATTAAAACCTGTCAATTTAACCTATGATACTCTTCGGCCCCATAAATTTAACTTATCAACTTGGGGCATGTAAGTGGCTACTAAAGTAATTGTAATCAAAAGATTGACTCTATGCCTATGTCATGTTAAAAAGACTTTAGGACTTCTCGAATAAGAGTCAAGCATTTGACCTATCATAGATTTTTTTTCGATAATTAACGGTTATCAATGAAGTAAGGAAAATAGGGAGAGACGAGAAAGTAAACGTGAAGTAAAAAGAGCCAATGCTCCTATTAGAGATTAAACCTGTTACCTCTCACTTGGGAGCGTCACAGCTATGCTGCTTGACTACAAAGCACTTATTTAGTTAAATAGGTCTCGAAATAAGCTTCGGTCTAGCCTCTTTACTAAATGGGCTAGGCCAATATAGGCCAAATTGTAAACTCTTAAAAGAGGTCTGACCTATTCAAAAAAAAAAAAAACAAGCTACTAATGTAACTACAAGGTCAAAAGATCGATTCTTTTTGTGTGTATAACTGTATGTCATGTTAAAAAAGGATTTGGAGCCAAACCTTTCCAAGAATCAAGTTTTGTGAGTACAACCTAAACCAAACTCAAATTAGTCTTATAATAATTGAGATACAAAGATGCTATATCCCAATAACAACAAATACGCCAAACGCGTTTCTGAATATTCCTTCTGGCATAAAAGTATCAAAGATCCCTTTACACACACATGATATCCCAAAAGTAATGTCTTAAATCAAACCTCTCCAAAGCACAATTATAGTACTCAATGGAAAGGGTCAAAAGTATCTGCAAAATCTCATCAGGGAAGATAATGATGTGATTGCCAGAAGATTATAAACCTGTAACTGACACATCCTGGCTTATCTGTAGCCCAGAAAATCTCACTGTACAGCAATCATGAATATGCATAAGCCTATAACCACACAACTATTCAAGAAATGTAAATTTCAGTTCACATCAACAATCATATAGCACTTCATTGTGGCCATGAAGAATATTGGGAATTGGCAATTAATGATTTTGGCTTATTGGAAGAAAAGTAATAGGGAAGTTGTCCTTCACAAATACAGGCAATCATAGTTCATTGATGAGGAAAAATCATCACACATTGCGTAAGCCGAAGGAGACGTTCAGAAATTTAGTATTCAGCAAGTAGACTCTTGTTAATATACACGTGAAACTGTAACCGAGTTAAAACCAAACCAACCACTCGACGCTAAAATAAAAATACATTTACCAAATCACAGTTTTTCACGGCCAAACAGAGAGGAAACGTTTCGCCAATTCAGTCAGGGGTGCGATGCTGCTGCAGTGACGTTTTCTTCACCGCCAGGCTTCGATCCGCTCTGTCATGGAATTGATACGGCTCAAATTGCTAATTCCTTTGCATTTGTTTTCAGTTCCTAGAGACTGACCTGTCTGCTGCACCAAATCAGTTTTCGCAGGGCCTTTACCCTGATTCGAATCGCTAGACTGACCTAATTTGCTATCCGTCTGCTCTTTGAACATCTGGCTATCTAAATCACTGACTTCTCTAGCAATGGGAGTAGTAGTGTCGAGAACAAATTTCGAAGAGCCGCTTTCTTCAGATTCCTCGGTTGAAACTGAATAACTGAGATATTCTTCATCGGTGAGGTTACCAACGGGATTAGAATCAGAAAGACTCTCCGTGTAGGGATCTTCAATAGTGAACATCTGCTCTGACGATTCGGCTGAGTTATCTGTTTCTTCCAGGACAAATTGAGGAGGATTCTGGTGACCATCTTCGCCATATGGCTCTATGTTGGAAACTGGAGCTGGTTCTACGACAGAATCTTTTCTATCTCGTAATGTCTTCTCAATAAGCGTTTTCAAGAAGTTCATCACCTGAACCGCATACATCAGTGCAGTCAACGGGTCTGCCATCTGCAGAAAAAGAACCCGAAAGGTTACCCCACCAATAACTGATTAAAGTAAAAAAGGAGACGAACATATCCTCAAAATATATTCCTTCCTACTAATTTGCTTGCTGATAGAAGGAAAAGATTCTTTACTCAAAGTTACCTGTGTCATGTTAGGAGCAAATACCATTGCTATGTTGCGGGCATTCATCTTGTTAAGATGTTCTTCTTGGACAACATCAGCCATCAAGTTGATGGCCCAATCCAGCAGAGCGGCTTCAGTAGTGGGGAGAAGTCTCACTAGTGTAGTACAGTCCTCTTCAGACTGGCATTGTATTACCTGTTCCTGGGAAAGAGAATCCAACACCCCACTTGGAAGTTCACGGAACCAAGCCTAAAACACATTGCATTGAGGTTGTTCTTAGCAAATGCCAATTCATTATAAGATTAGCTACTCAAGTGAAGGGTAAACTTATATCAATCTAATTATAACAAATAGAGTGCATAATCGTGATAGCAAATTGTAAATGTAATACAATAAGATTCAGGAATCGCAATAATATCAAACCTTTATAAGGCCTGCCAGACAGTGTACGTCAATGCCTTCTGGAACTACTCCTCTGTTTAATTGCTCTCTTACATATTCCTCCTGGCTATTCTCTGCATTTATTCTGAAAATCCCTTCTGCCTGTGCACATAACCAAATTTGACCAAGCCTAAATAGCCAGAAAAATTGATACCATTGACAACACAAGGCCAGTTCTCTTAAATATCGATCAAAAAATTGAGTTTACACATGACTTCCAAGAACCTGTTTACTGCTAATCTACAGTGAGTGTAAGCATGACAAGAAAAACAGTGAGTGTACCTGCAGGCCCCTTTGAGCATAAAGACGCCTTTGCATCAGTAGAAGAATAGTTGGAACACTGTTCCCTCTGGAATCAAATGACAATTGCATCGATTCTGTTGACACTCCAAATACAGTGGCACTGCACAGAGAAGAGTACCAGAATGTAAAATACTAATTAAGGATTAGAGCAAGCGATTTATTCCTAACACCTACACAGAAATGCAAGGATTACTATTTTGTTGGAATTAAGTCATTAACCAGAAATTGTGCAATATTTCATCATCGTAACAAAGATTGCACTGCATCACAGGTAATCTTTTCCAGAAGTCTTCTAGCTTGAGTTGAAATATGAAGAACTGAGGATTGATCATATGAAAACTAGAAGCCTCTGATCAATGATCATTAATCGCATAGACAGCATCCATTATAAATGATTGGTAAAATAAATTACAGTCTAAAAAGGCATCACATCTGACTAGTGCCTATGTCAATTAGTAAGCCAGGGAACCCCAACCTATACATGATCATAGATTCATAGGATCCAAGTATAGGATTCTTAGGCTGTGGATGCTTAGAAAGTGAGAGGAAGGAAAATGGGATAGGAAATATGAGAGCAAAGAAAATGGTGTTCAGATTATAAGAATGAAAATAAGATGAAAGGTAGACACAGAGGATTGAGGAATCAAGGTGGTGTATTGAAAGGATAAAAAGGGCAAAGGAGTTTCCACATATGGCATAGGCTGAGAAAGAGAGGGCTAATTTTATTATTTTGGGGAGGAAAAATATTTGATAGGATAGAACATTATTTTCTTACATTTTCTCCCCATAATCATTTCTTTGATTTTCTTTCCCATCCAAACAAGAGAACAACCTAATTTCTTTCCCCTCCATTCCCCAGCCATCGAAATATAGGCATTATACTCTTATCCTTCAGGGCTAAACAGTGTAATAGATGTACATCATGTACATGTAAAACATCTGGTAGATGGTACATCAGAGGTGAAACCATGAAAAAGAAGCAAAACATGGATATTAGAACTAAAAAAGACCACATTGCCAATGATAAAACATGAAAATAGATCATCATATCATGCCCTACCAGACCCTCTACATGACTACAGACTACTACAGAGGAAACATTCTGTCTTAGATACAACTACAAGACAATTTCCAGCAGTCTTTAGTATGTGAAAAAACCTGGTTGAGAAGCATACAGGTATGTATAGCAAATAAGACACACTGTCCATACAAGATATCTGAGTGTATGAACATTAAAATACACTTATATTCATGAATTAAATATATTCAAGTAAGATTGGAGTCTCATTTCAACTTTGTCAAGTCTTTATAGGTTAATATTCTAAACTCAACAATTCATGTTGATGATTAGACATTTGGAGACACTCTGGGTTGCCTATTTGAGGTTATGCTGAGTTGCCTAAAAGAGTTTACGATAGCCAAAACTGGACATGAGAAAGATGATAAACTATTTAACTAGGAAACAATTACATTTATGTATTTTAAGAAAGGTGAAACTGAAATTTGGAAGAAAAAACAAACAAACTTAAAACCTATAAAACAGTACTTGGTAAGCACAACTTCAAGCTAATAGTGATAATATGATCCCAATGAATTCTATAATTAGGCAAGAAAGAATGAAAATTCTAGAAAATTCAAATATGGCACATGAAAAATAAGAAGAAACAGTTTTCGGTCATAGAGCCAGAAGATAACAAAAGGTAATAAGGATTTAGGAGAGGTACAACAAAATTCAAACATTAGATCAATATAGTGCTTAATTCCAAAAACCTGACTGCTAAGATCCAATAATCTTCTCATGACATTTTCAATTATAATAGAAAAAGTTATTTTCCCTAGGCAGGTCAAATTAGAATCTGTGGTACAAAAAAGAATAAATTTATAAGCACGAGTTCTGCATACCATGAACAGACAAGCAAACGTAAGCCATGTTTAGACATAATTAGGAGCAGTTAAATGAAAAATATATATTTAAAAAATGAATTCCAAGTTACACAAAAATTTGAGCATCAAGAAAAGCATGAATGATGAATCAGAATTAATAAATTTAGTTTAACCCACAATCACTTTTAAGGTCAAAATCTTGACTTTGAATGCAGATTCCAATTCACATCAGGTATTTTCTCAACATAAATCTAAGTTCCAAAACTGAACTGCAGAATTCAACAATATATAGGGATTTAATTCAGTTATTCAAAATTCAACAGCATTTGACCCCAGAGATCCAACCAAGTTTAGAGCAATCCTTCATCCACCCTATTAAACTCATTTGTCAACCATTAACAATGCTAAAGCCTCATTTGGCCATAAAAAGACAAGAACTTCAAGACAATTAAACTGAAATTAGAAATTAATTAATGAAGAAAATGAAATAAAGATCCAATTCCCAGAGTCAAAGTGTCAGCATTACTAGAATTCAAGAATTACAGGTACCAAGAAACATTAAATCACACGCCACCAAAAAACCCAACA
Source organism: Ipomoea triloba (assembly GCF_003576645.1). Taxonomy (NCBI): domain Eukaryota; kingdom Viridiplantae; phylum Streptophyta; class Magnoliopsida; order Solanales; family Convolvulaceae; genus Ipomoea; species Ipomoea triloba. Next base: position 34,390,077 of record NC_044919.1, on the reverse strand, counting down.
ATGGTACAGAAATAAGACAATGCACCTTGCACTAGGGGCCCTTCTGGGGACCTCAGGCTCAAACTCCACAGGCAAACCCAAGAATCCATTGAACCTATCAAAGGTAACATGTGCCACATGGCGCACATTAGTAGGCCATCCAATCTCCATACCTCCACCACCACCACCACCGCCACCAGTACCGCAAAGCTCCGCCCTATCCGTTTTGCAAGCCAGCCAGAAACTCTTCCTGAACAAAGTCACTAAAAGAGCCAACAAAGACAGCTGATCCCTCTCCTTAACCCCGCCCTTGGCTTCTCCCTCTTCCTCCCCAAAAGCCCCCGCCTGAAACAATGACCCAGTGTGGGTGTGGGTTGGTGTGGATATCGTGGGAGGAGACGCAGAAGGCGAAGAAGGAGATGAAGAGTGGAGGACCTCTGTCATGGGTTCCTTGAAAATGGGTACTCAAAAGAAAAAAAAAATGATTTCTTTGCAATAAAGAAAGAGAATTTAATATTGTTTGAAGATGATGACCGAGTCTTGAAGTGATAAGGGGAGTGGGCTTTCAAGAAATCAGGGGAAAGAAATAGCTGTAGTGGAGTTGGATTCAAGAATTGGGCAAATGAGGAGGGGGGATTGGATGCTGGCTGGGGACGTGAGAATCATGAAGTCACTCTACAACTACATTGAGTACATGTATGTATGTATGTATATAGATAATTAAAAATGTAGATCTTGCGAATTTCGATGGCGCGTAGGACCAGTGGCACGAGGCAGATGGAGACGCGGGGACGGGGATAGGGCTTTTTTGGTTGGGAGTTGGGAGGAATTGGTTTTTGTTTGCTTCTGTCTTTCTTCTGCTTTCATCTTTTTCTTCTTCTTCTTCCCCTTTTCTGTTTTGCCTTTTGGTTATCTTTAGGTTTTTTGGTTTCACAAAACCGTTTCGTGTGATTTAAGATTCAATAAGTACTCAAAAAAAAAGATTCAATAATATAATATATTTTAGTAATATAGTTCTTTTAACAAGTAACAAGTATTATATTTTACCTGAAAATGAATATGCAAAAATATCAATAGACCACTTCTATTATTGTTAACCTTCGAACCTTGTGGTTATCAAACTTATTGGTCCTAAATAAGTAAACTCATGAAGGGGTTAAATAGACATTTTATAAATTTTAACGCATATTTTGAAAACAAGATTTTCATGCAACGGAAGTCTTGAACTTGTCAAGTTTTAGAATATAGCTTTTTTTTTAGACGTGAGTGAAAATGTGTAAAGAATATGGATGGTTAGTCACAAATATAAAATACAAAAGGGTATAAATTTTGTTAATGGTTCAGAATGAATTCATACCTCACTCTTCTCCTTACAATCCAAAAATGAATTTCACTATGTATTAACACTAATATAAGTGACAATAAGCATTTTGCTAAGTACAAATACTTGTTTCAATCCAATAACAGTCATTTGAGAAAGTCATGAACTATTTGTCGACTCAATCTTCACTATTTGATTGATCTATGTCAAGGGTTAGCCACAAAGTCGCTATATGATATTTCAAAGCTATGAGATGGCGGTTACATTTCGGGTTGGACTTAAGAATTTGGATGATTCTTTTTGCTTAGAATGCTAGAAATCACTTGAAAGCTTTTCTCTCTTAAATACTCGGGAAGTTGTTCAATCAACATTTTTCTTCTAAACATGGGTGCTCCTTATAAAGATGAGGTAGGTTGAGCGCCACTTCAAAATTTAATTTTTTACGTTGTCAATCAACAAAATGGTAGATGTTCAAACTTCAAAAGCTGTCAAAATTTTCAATCTCCGCTACCAAATCCTTTATTTGATTAGCCATAGGGTAAAGATTGTTTATCTATTTGTGTTACTAAACACACTTTGGTCCGAAAAGTATATTTGTTGTTTATGAGTTTATCACATATTTATGTAGGCTTGTAGATATCATATCATACAACTTGAAATGTGCCTAACAATTCGTTTTATCCTTTATCATATGAACTCATTATGAGATTATACATTATTTTTACCTTGAGAGACTTAACTTTGGTCCTTTTTGACAGGCCAGGTGGAGTGTGCTAACAAATTAGTAGACATCAACAAAGTTTTATCAGAAGTACAACTTTGATAACTTATTCCAATAATACTTTCTTCCATCTCGCTTCCTCCCAAGTGCCTGTTATTCTGAATCTTCTTCTTCATATCACTCTTCTTCTAATAGAGACCAGTCCAAGATAAAGTGACATTCTTACAACAATAAAAGTATGAGGAGTTTACTATTTCTAACAAGTATTATTAGCATCATAAAAATCTATTGACAATAATTCTTAACAAAATCAATAGACAACAATCTAACCAACTTTGTATACAAAAACAATCTAAACAACTTGGTTGAATTGCCTTGACTATATAGTAATATTAATCAAATTTGTGTTAATTTTATGTCATATTCATGAATGAATAAAAAAACATATTAATCGAGTTGATATGATACATATGCTATTAAAGTTTGTACATTATATTAATCATCTTTATATCATATTTCTATATGCACTTCATCATCATATAAATACACAAATTCGTTCACCCCTTCTAAATCAACTTTATTCACTCTATTAGGCCTTCTCCAATAGTTAGAAATTTGGTGTAGTTTTTGAGGAGATTTTATAAGTGTGATTGGGAAAGAGAAAATGGGGTAGAAGAAAAAAAAACAAAATAAAAACTGACAGAAGAAAAATAAAATAAAAAAATATATATAGTCTTACGCGCCCGCCTGGACGCGTTTCTGCGCCCCACGCACATGGGGCGCAGTTATGCACTCCTTTGGTGGGTCTCATTTTGAGCTGATAAAATCCCCTTCTTATTGGAGAAATATCTTGCTTAATTTTCACCATCCCATTTGTTAACAAAATTAGTGTTGGGATTTTACTTCTTAAACATTGTGCCAATTCCCACTGTTGGGGATGGCCTTAGTGTGTATTGTTGACATGTTTCATCATTATCAACATTATTAATCAAAAAGAAAATAATTAAAGAAATGAAAGGGAAAAAAAGAAAAAAGAAGAAGAGTGAATAACATCTTTATATCACCATCTTCCTTAACCAACCAATCAAAGCCTCATTGACTCCCACTTACCAACTTATTGAACTTAAAGGTATCAAATAAATAATAAAAAAAAAAAAAAAGCAACAAAAATCATGAATTGAAATAAACGGTGGCATAGAGCATATCACGGAGGGCAAAATTTGCAAAACATTGTAACCCAAGCAACCACACGTTAGTATTACTTAACTTAAATTTATTTTAATTTTTTGGAAAATTTTATTATACTGACACTTAGTTATGTAGTCATGAGAATTTGAAGAAATTAAAATAAAAACGTAAAATAGATAAAAAGAATGACAAATTCCCATCAAGAAAAGAATAATAGACGAAGAAAAGAAGATAACGTGGATGGTGATCAAGAACTCGACCTACCGCTTAACATAATAATGTTCAATACCAGATAAAATTTATAAGGTCAAAAGAGACTAAAGTTTTAGTCCAAAACACGTATTGCGCAGGTTTTTTCCCACAAAAAGAGCATTTGAAGTCGCCCCTTCTGATTTGGGGTGTAATTGTGGTGATTTGCCATGGTGGCTAAGATCAGGGATGCTGGAGCACGTCGAAACAAGGCTGAATCACAAAATGAAAATAGCAATGTCTGAGCCCGGGTTCGAACCGGGGACCTCTAGTGTGTGAGACTAGCGTGATAACCAACTACACCACCCAGACAAGACGGACATTAGTTCGGAGTTAAAACCTTTGTAGCTTATTTTTTCTTAAAATTGTTTTCTGATTTTAATTTTTAATTGTGTTACATCACTTACATGGATATAGGCGTCGTAAACAACTTGGATAATAAAATTTTGTTGAAATACAAGGATATCTTTTTGAGGAGGAATTACTTCTTATTTTACTAAGAAAAAGAAGAAATGTTACTCCGTACTTTTTTTTTTTTAATAAAGAATGCTATGTTATTAGTGGAAACTGGAAATCAAAGAACATATACAGCCAAGTGGGATATGGTTTCAAGCACAAGAGTCGAATTAAGAGCCAGTTATCCTAACTAACATATAGACAACCTAGTTTGCTGACCTCTTAATATATATGCAAGAGACATGGTCAAAATCTACTATAAATTTACTACAAGAGAAGATGTCTAGGCTCGTATGGGAACCAATTAACTACTTACCGTAATACATTTACAGTTATTTCGTTCCAATGTTCCTCAAGTTATAATCAGATTCGTTTGCAATTCTAGATATAATAAGTGAATTTATCACTTCTAGACTTATACGTCACTCTATCAATGGTGAGACGAGTTATTTACCAATGATGTACTTGTGATACGAGCTATTGGCATACTGGTGAGACAAGCTATTTTTTATAGTGCGGAAGTAAGCACCTATAGCCAGTGAGCCACATTTCATCCACATACTTGTGAGACGAGCTATTTCATTCAGTTGCAACATGCACATGGCAAATAAATTCAATAGTGCTGGCCAATTAGAAATGGATTGGGTAGACCTGAGGAACCCGACAGTTTAAAAGCATCACTGACTCAAATGATCAACATTCATATTTAGATGTACACTTATATTAATAGAAAACAAAATAGGTGTTTGGTTGGTGACTTGTATGCAATATTATCAAATTTGGTACTTATTACTATACTAGTTTTATACGTGCATTACGCGAATGGGTTAATGCCCAATGTTTATATTTAAATAAATATTTGAAAGTATATCAATGCAAGATTATATAGGAGAAGTTTATACATGAGTAATTGAATGTCAAATTTTTTTTATTTAAATATCTAACTCAAAGTATATGAATCCAAGATAATATAGAAAAATCATTATAATTATTACTAAAATAAATGTTTGCAACCTTGTAAAATCGATAGCCTAAATATTTGGTCTAAAAATGATAGTCTAAATAAATACTACTTTTAATTTGAATTTTTCTAAGTGTTCTTAATTCTCTTTTGAGTAACATTGTCATTGTCTTCATCTTTATTATTTGTTCTATTCCTTTTTGTTGGTAGCATAGATGACAACATCATGCAATTAGATTTTGATATAGGAGCTATGAACTTTCCTTTAGGTGTTTTACTTGGGATTGATTTGGTTCAACCATTATTGTTGAATGAGTTATTGTGGATAAAGAAATCCCTAGTTTAAGAAAAAAGATTAAATAAATTAATAAAAATTTGAAAATTTAAAATATTATGTATTCCAAAGATATTAAAAGGTAGTTTCTCGCTTCAATTTGCTGGGTAATGGGTTATTTGAGTACTTTCATTGTAAACAAAACCCCCAAGTAGTTAATATGATTGGTTTCAAAATATTCTTTTTAATTTTTTTCATGTTATTAAAGAAATACATATGTATCATTTTTTGGTGTAACTACTAATTTATTTAATTCAATAAGAGTAAAATAAAGTGATTCCGCTTCAATTTGTTGGGTTATTATTTGAGTACTCTCTTTGTCAACCAATCCCCAAGTAATTAATATAATTAGCTTCAAATTATTTTAATTTTTTTTGCATAGTATTAATAAAATACTTAGTAAAGAAATATATAATATTATTTTGTACTATAACTTTGATATTTAATTACAAGATATTGTAAAAATAAGATAATGGATAATGTAATGAATATCAATTCATAAATTTTAATGTAAAGAATCTTTGTATGAGAGAAAATAAAGACAGTATATATAATGAAATTATTTCTCTTATTTAATTTAATTTTTTGATGATGAATATTTTTTTCAAATAAAGGTATTGTAGACACATAATTCTAAATTAAAGAAATACATATATATCATTTTTTGTTGTAGCTACTAATTTATTTAAGGAATAAGGGTCAAATAGGCCACCGAACTACACGCGAAACTGCAATTAGGCCATCGAATTCAAAAACAATGCAATTGGGTCCCTGGACTACACAAATTCAATCAAATTAACCCAAAGTGACTTGTTGACTTGATTTTCCGGTTACCAACTTTAAAAATAATTTTAAATAAATAAATTAATTAAAATTAAAATTTTTTTAAAAAAAGGAACAAGTCAATTGGGTACTTTTTTTAATTTTAAATTTTAAATTTAATTTTAATTAATTATTTTATTTAAAATTATCTCAAAATATTATTTTTAAAGTTGGTAACCGGAAGATCAAGTCAAACAAGTCACTTTGGGTTAATTTGCATGGATTTGTGTAGTTCAAGGACCCAATTGCATTGTTTTTGAGTTCAATGGCCTAATTGCAGTTTCCTGTGTAGTTCGGTGGCCTATTTGACCCTTATTCCTTTATTTAATTTAATAGGAGTAAAATAGAGTGAGAAACTTAATTATGTCAAATTTGATTGAGATGAGGTTCGAACCTAAGACCTTTCTTATAGAATTTAATGGGTAAGTTAAAAGTTAACGGAACATTAACGGAGAAGGGAATATTTAACGAAAAACTTAACGGATAATCATAAAAGTAAGGTTAAATTAGGTAATCTCTATTAATAATATTAATCTGAATTATCTTAACCATCTATTTGATTAAATAATTCACCTGAACCATCCATTTGATTAAATTAATTTGACCGTCATTTTTTCTACCAATTTTATGCCTAACTCTCTTTGACTCTTATTAGTATAGTAGATATACTTGTTTGTCTAATTTTGTTATTCTATTATTAGATTCAAATTATTTAATAATCATAATCGTAATTGTTTATCTAACTTTACTTTAAGATATGATCCCAATTTAATTGTTTACCCTTCATATTTTATCAACCAAATAAAATTTTTTATGCAAATATATTTTTATTAACATACAAAAATTTAAGAGATTTTTACAATGCTAATACTATCATTCATGTATGTATACTAATTTTTTACAATGCTAATACTATCAACTACCAATATATATATATGTCATAACTCATAATACATGATATAACTGATTATATTACACATTCCTCTACCTAATATTATTAGTATGGCATACAAAGAATTTAAATATTTAGAAGTCACTTAGTTTAAAATAAAAAGTATAACTAAAAATACAAAAAGATTTCTCTGGTCATAAACTTTGGCTGGCAAATTTATTTATTTTTTAATTTGTATGTATTGTATTTTTATTGTTGTTGTTGTAATTGTTATTATTAAAAGAAAAAATATATATAGAGAGAACAGAGACATGAAGCAAAATGAGAAAAAGAAGCCTATAATTTCTGCAATAAATAATCTAACTCTCGTATTACAGATCAATTGTGTATGTGAAATCAAATTATGCATCCTGAATCTCTACTGTAACATAAACATATCTGAAAGCAACAAATTTTTGAGAGTCTCAAGTCTCAACCCTCATAGTCTCTCACCTAGACGACGCCCAGACACCATCGGGCCATCGCCGGAGTCTTCTCCGACGTCTCTGCCTCTCCGACTCTCCGTGGGTTCGTGAGCCAGTCTCCGGCTATCCGGTAAGTCCCCTCTAACATCATCTACTCATACTCATAGTCTCAAACTCATTTTGCTCATTGTTTCACTTCTCTTGCCTTTCTACATAGGAAACCCTAGATCGGAGATCTTCTTCGAATCCTTCAATCCGTGACCTGGCCATTAAGTAACAGCCTAACAGGCATATTTTACTGCTATTTATTATTGTTATTTTTCATTTTTTTCCAGAAAATTAAAGTGTTATGACTTATAATTATAAAAGTTTTTTGAAAAATTTTCCTTTCCTGACTTCAATCCGTGAACTGTATCCGTATACAGTTTTAATCTGTATGACTTATAATCTGTATCCGATAATTAAACCTTATAAACTGACTTATAAAGTTTTATGACTTTGATAGTGTATTACAGATTTATAGTTTTAATCTGTATGGCTTAGTTTTGCTTTTTTCTCAGACAATTAAAGTTAAGTAGTTAACTGTAATTTATTTAGAGAAAATTTGTTTATGTGCCCAGAAAATTAGTTAATGTTTCCTTTAAATTATTCTTAATATTCTTCTCTGTTCATGATTCTGGTTATTGTGAGAAATGTAAAACACTAATGTCTTTGGATGGATGTAAGGCTCATTGGGATTTCCAGTATGTGTTTAGATCCCCTTCTAGTCTTTAAATATTCATACAATTTTTTCCCCCATACTTAGTGCTGGCCAATCAGCAATTAAGGAGTGCTGGCCACTCAGAAATGGATCGGGTAAGACCCGGGGAGCCCAATAGTTTAGAAGCTTCACTGACGCAAATGATCAACGTTCACCATTATAGGTCACTCAAGCTCCGAGCATTTACAGGTCAGTTTCCGAATGGAAAAAGATTCTATTAGAATTTTGCGTGAGGGATTTAAATTTTTGTTTCTTTTTTATGTGCAATAATCAGAGGAATCGAAGAAAGGTGCGGTGCATAGTGCGAACCGGGTTTCAAATCTTCTGGTCGATGCGGTGAACGGCAGTGTCCAAGAGGCTTATGTGATAGAGAAGAAGATCGAATTGGAAATTCGAGCGTTGGCGGCCGCCATTATGCGGTTCGGAAAGCAAACCGATCAGTGGCTCGCCTCTTCTCACGCTATCAATACTGCAATTAAGGTATTCTTTGGTTTCTATTTCTTTCCATTTTATATGTGAGTTGAATAGCATGCCAAAAATGATTGAGGAGTTTTTGTACCTGCGTTTTATCCACTCTTAGTAGCCCATAGTTAATTCAAACCAGTTGAAAGATTGTAACTTTTTTTTTTTTTTTTCTAGCTGTTATGACTTGCCCTATCTATTAATCTGTTACCTATGCATGATCATATACAATGAAAATTGAAATCCATGAGTGATTAGCATATAATCATTTAGGTTGGTTGTGTTTGAAATAGTGCTCTAAACGGTCATTATATTAATCTTTAAATTTAAATAAACCTAGTTGTTAAATGCTAAGAATATGAAACTTATAGGTCTGATTGATGTTTAGAAGGATTTAAAAATTTTAATTGTTTGCCTTGCTTGAGCACTTGAGCTTGGAGTTGAATTCTATGAACAATGATGTGAAAGTTTTCTTTGTATTTGTTCTAATTATACCTTTATTTATTATTATTTTTTAAATAAATTTTGGGTAAGTGTAAAAATTAATTAAATACCCAAGAACAACTACACAGGGTGTTGGGGCATACCCTGGAAAGTTCAAAACAACCAAAGCAATAGACCGCGCTCTCAAAGCCATGATGTAAAATCAAGGGGCAAACTTTGCCAACTCTTGACAAATCAAAAGCAATCCAAACATTAAAAGCATTAGGAAAGCACTAGTAACTAAGAGCATCACCCATAGGGTATAGAAAAACAAGGACACATCAACTCAAAATGCTAAGCATCACAAAATATCTCAATTATCCCTTCTTTCTGCTCCTATATCGTCATCATTTCCTACTTTGGTTCTTTCCTTGGAAGCCTCATTACTCAACTAAGATTTATTGATAATGTTTTTGAAGACAAATTCACCATGCATTCTTACACCACAAACAGATAATTATGCTCTAATTAGGATTTTTTTACATTTAAAAAAAAATAATGTATGAGTACATTCTTACACCATTAACTGAGAATTACTGTGTTTGACAACAAGAATTCTCAAGACAATTTAAAAGAAGCAAGTTTTCCCTCTGAACGGTTTTCAGTAATTATTATGTGTTTCACATTCAATATTCAATGATCAGAATTTACTTCTTCATTGGTTTGTATTTTATTTACATTTTCTCAAATGCACGAAAGAATTGTTTAAACTTGGGTTATTTTTGAGTGGATATTGAAGTGCTTTCCCATCCCCTGACCTTCCTAGCATTCATCATGGAGCTCTCGAGTTCCAAACACCCTTCCTTTCTTATACACCATGTTATAAAAGTTATCAACCTCTTGTATACTAATTCTTTCTTGTAGTCCATAAATGTGTGATAATGATAGGTGCCAGGAAATCAAAATGGTCTTTTGATTTCCACAAAAAGAACAACAATATTACAATTCTTGATATGCTAGTAAGCCTAGCATTATTAATTATTGCTTGAATTTTATTTTTAGCAAAGGGTGCAATGTTGATATGGTGGCTTATGTGTTGCAGGAAATTGGAGATTTTGAGAATTGGATGAAGACCATGGAATTTGATTGTAGAAGTATCAGTGCTGCGATCCGTAACATTCACCAATCATAGTATAACTAAACCTCCCCTTGCCTCTAGCTTATACATCAAGTTCAATCTGTCATTAATTCTTGACATTTCTTGTATACATGTACAATCTATTATAGATGATTTTTATGCAATTACTCTAACCTTAGAATCTTGCTCTGATCGACAAGTTGCCACAGCTCTGAAATGGCTGTTTTATACTTTTTTTTCAATGGATTGTAACTCTCTTAAGAGATTCATTTTAATGTAACTTGAGATTCACATCCTGAGTATTTATTTATTTATTTGGGTTTAAACATTGCTGGTCATTTTCATGTTGATACAGTTACATCTGTGCCATACTGCCATACAACAACATAGTTTGTCTTTGTATTATTGACAGTGTTCATGGCTTTCAAAGTAACATTTATAAGAAGCCAAACAAGAGTTTTATGACAGCAAATACAAACATCCATCCAACTCCAAAAATATGATCTTAAATCTATGTGTTCTGATGTCCCATTCTCCACAACTGTTTGAAATGGCAACAATGGTTGCAAATGACATGGGGTCACGGGTGGATCTACAATGGGGGCAATTGCCACCCTCACCCCTCCCCACCTCCCCACCCCACCCCATTATATATGTATGTATATGTATACATACATATATAGCAGTAATTTATATATAAAATTTAAATATACATAAAAATAGTTAAATGTTTGAGTAGTTTAGTTGGTTGAAACTCTAAACTTGTTATGGGTAGGGCCGGGGACCGGGATACCCCTCCCTGTCCGGTCACTGAATAATTATATAGGGAAAATGACACTTTTTCCCCCTATGTTATGTGCTTATAGCACTTTTCCCCATGTGTTATTAAAGTGGCAGTTTTTCCCCCTCAGTTATTTTAAAAGTGGTAGTTTTCTCCCCTGTAATGTTAAATTGACATTTTTGCCCTTAAAAATAACTATTTCACTTATTTTTATTCTGCAACCAATTATTACTGATATGTATGGAAGATCACGATTCGATACGAACCTAATCGAACACGGTAGCAATTGAACTTAAATAGTATAGACGGTTACGATTACGATTTAGAATCAAAAAAATAAAATAAAATAATTGTTGAATTTAGACTATTTTTAAATAAGAAATATAATTATAAAAATAAATAAATAAGTTCTGATTGGCAGTTCAAAATCGAAATTGGAACCGAACCGTACCGATTTATCAAAATAAGTGTTTGATCATTTTCACTATATATGACTGTGGTCAAGTTCCGGCTCACGGTTCAACAATTATTTAATTTTATTTTTTCGGTTCTAAATCATAATCAGAACCGTCCATACTATTTCGGTATGATTGCTACAATGTTTGGTTAGGTTCGAACCGCATCGTGATCATCCATACATATAAGTAATAATTTGTTGGAGAAGAAAAATAAATGAAATAATTATTTTTAAGGGTAACAATGTCAATTTAACATTTCTGGGGAAAAAGTGCCATTTTCCCAATTATATATATATATATATTATTTTTTTTTTGGAAAAGAAAAAATATATATATATAGTTGTTTTTGTTCCTCAGTCCTCACAATCTCACAGACTCACTGTTATGTTCTATGCCACTCCACCAGTCCGCCACTGCCTCCACCCTTCCGCCGTCGCTGTTTCTCCTCCAATCGGCTGCCACTGCCTCTTACGTCGTCGCCATTTCTCCTCCAGACACCAGACAACGGCGTTTCTCCTAGACCGCCGGCGTCCCTTAGACCCTTACTCCTTCGCCAACGACGCCAAACAGTCCACCAATGATACAATGGAGCGTCCTAGGAAATCAGTCAAACCACAGGTAATTTATTAATTTTAATTTTATCATCAGGGTCTCTGGTTTATTCCCAGTCCTTATGTTTCCTTTATTATTATTATTATTATTATTATTATTATTATTATTATTATTATTATAAATTTTATCTGTTAATTTGCTGCTTTTTTGTTGCCGTAGAGGATAAGGGTAGGGATGATGAAGTTGCATCTCCCAATAAGAGATTGTATTAGCTAGTAGTTGGATGCACATTGTTGAAAGGTTAACAGCTTTTTAGTTTCACATAGTAACTTGGCTACCAGTTTCACAGAGCTCTGTGTTTGATCCTTATTATATGACTGCAATTAACTTAAAGAAGTATTGAATTGATTATCATTTACTAGCAGTAGGTCATACTGTCTTAGAAGTTAGCGTTATTGATTGTACCTATTCCATAAAGAATATGTGCTTTCTATTCTATAAATATTTAGTCAAGTTATGTACTAGGTTTATATTACTTTAATTATAACCTATGCCTCATCCCTTTCATTTACAGGGAGTTTGTTTGAAGAAACTGCTACATGATATATCATTGCACTTTGAATAAGGGGTGAGAAAACACCTAAAAAGGGAACAAGCTTTCCCTGTAAATTTTAGCAATGATGCGCTTAGTTCCTCTTCATCTCTTAAATGTCACCATTCATACCGCTAAGCACCAGCCAAAAATTTCAGCAACATGTGCCCTTTTCTCTTCAACCTTGCATAATTGTATAGAGAAACAAGATAAACACCAAGGACAACGACAAACATGCCAACATATAGAGAAACAAAAACAAGAGCCCTCAATTTGGTCTGCAGCGAGAATCCAGAAATTGATTGCTTCACAATCGGATCCACTACTGTCCAAAGAAATCTTTGATTTGGCATCTCGCCAGCCGAATTTCAGGCATTCTTATGCTGCATTCCACACCCTCATCATTAAACTTGGCCGTGCTCGCCACTTTTCACTCATGCAGTCCGTCCTATACTCTCTAAAGTCCCAACAGTTTTCCATTTCCCCATCGCTATTCTCAAACATCATCCAGATCTACGGTGATGCTGGACTTCCTGACAAAGCCCTCAAAACCTTTTACACAATCCTGGAGTTCAACATGAAACCTCGTCCTAAACACCTCAACCAAATTCTTGAAATCCTTGTTGCTCATCATTATTTCATTCGGCCTGCACTTGATCTCTTCAAATCTGCTCATCGGTATGGAGTCTCACCCAACACCAAATCTTATAACATCCTGATGCAAGTTTTATGTTTGAATGATGATTTAAGCATTGCCTACTCACTGTTTAATCAAATGTTTAAAAGAGATGTTTTGCCAGATGTGGAGTCATATAGAATCATGATGCAAGGGTTGTGTAGAAAGAGTCAAGTGAATAAAGCTGTTGATTTGCTGGAGGATATGCTTAATAAAGGGTTCATTCCAGATACTTTAAGCTACACCACTTTGTTAAATAGCTTGTGTAGGAAGAAGCAGCTTAGGGAGGCTTTTAAACTACTTTGTAGAATGAAGGTGAAAGGTTGTAATCCTGACATAGTTCATTACAATACTGTTATTTTAGGGTTCTGTAGGGAAGGGCGCGCACTTGATGCTTGTAAGGTACTTGAGGACATGCCCACAAATGGATGCCTACCCAATTTGGTGTCTTATAGAACATTGGTTGGAGGCTTATGCAGTCAAGGAATGTATGATGAGGCAAAAGGTTATGTGCAGGAGATGATGTCAAAAGGGTTTTCTCTACATTTTTCAGTTGTTCATGTATTAGTCAAGGGCTTTTGCAACCTTGGTAAGATTGAGGAAGCATGTGGAGTGGTGGAGGTGTTGTTGAAGCACCAGAACATTGTGCATATCGACACTTGGGCTGAAATTATACCTAGGATTTGTGAGGAGGACAATGCGGGGAAGTGGGGTGATATTTTAAAAGAAATTACCAAGGTAGAGATAAAGCCCGACTCAAGAATAGTGGATGTTGGTGCTGGTCTTGGTGAATTTTTGATCAATAAAATTAAAAGCAGATCAAGTATGGTTTGATTGCTTCTTGGAAAAGGAAGTTGGTATTTCTTGTGAGAAACCTGTGAAGAACCCAAAGAGATTTGTACTATGTTGTATTTCTCTTTGCAAACTTATAACTCAAAGCAGCAATCCTCAATCCCTGTTCTTTTTGTCTAGCTGCTGACTTCCCAGTTTTTACTCGAGTTCTTAAAGTGTAGCCCTTGAAGCTATGAAGTCTTGACCCTATGAAGTTTCATTGTCCAGAATGAAGTTAAATGTCATTTGCAATCATTGTTGCCATTTCAAACAGTTGTGGAGAATGGGACATCAGAACACTTAGATTTAAGATGATATTTTTGGAGATGGATGGATGTTTGTCACTCTTGTCTGGCTTCTTATAGTTGT
>NC_044919.1:34338519-34375150 GCF_003576645.1 Ipomoea triloba | reverse complement strand
CCCCCCCCCCCCCCCCCCAAAAAAAAAAAAAAAAAACATTACTCAGGATGTGAATCTCAGGTTACATTACAGTACTAGCTCCCTTTCGATGCTTCCTAGGTAAGTCACAATTGCTAACCCATTTTTTATTGCTGAATCTAAGTTTTGATTTTTAACCTTTGTTTTTGAACTTCAGGCCATTGCCTCAAATGGGTGCTCTTCAAATCCCTGCTAGCGCTCTACTCCGCCATCTCTTCTGCCCGCCTCACCTCTTGTGCCTCGACCTCGACTCTAAGTGCTCCTGCTCGGTGTCTCAGGGTATGTCTGCAGTGCCAATCCAGGAGTTTGATACCTATTTTGTAATGTATCTATCTGTAAGCAAATCTTCTTCATTATATTGGGTTTTGTAAGCAAGTCTTTCTTTGACATTTGGTTGAAGAACTTCAGTTTTGTCCTCTAATCTCTATGAAATTTCTTTTGAACAAATAAATTGATGTTTTTAGACAGTATGAATGCTTTTCGTTCAGATGAATTTATGACATAATACCAGTTCACCTCTTTTGCATTGAATATGGAATAATTTTAACAGAAAACACCAGTATGTTGATAACATTTTAGAGTAAACTATTGCTTTTGTAAAACCAGTTAAGTCACTTATAGCTCATAATGCTTAAGCTTGGAATTATGATATGCTGTAGCCTGTAGTAGGCACATATACAGTAATAAGAAACTGATGATGGGGTCTACCCTTTGATAATGCATGCTGAATCAGCTCTACTAACATTTACGAGGAAGAATTTATTTTTTTAAAGATTATTTTAATGATATTTATGAGAATATCAAATAATATTAGTAAATTAGTAAATGCACCAATAGAGGTGTCAATGCGGGTTGGCTAGCCTCATTGAGGTTGTAATATTATACGTAGTAATATTATTCTATAGGGAAAATTAATATTTTGGTCACTTAATTATTTTTCAACGAAATCACAATTTGATCCTTGAAAAAGTTCATGAAATGGATAATTGCGTCACAAAGAGTCATATCGCCTCTACTCGCCTCTACTGAGTCTCAATCTCATGAACTCTCATTTGAGAAAATTACTCCATGTCACTTGACCATAAAGTTATTGAGAAAATTTTATTTATACAATTAAAATTTAAAATTATTAAAATAAATAGAACAACAATGAAAATTAATTTAAATGTTTGTAATTATCATTTTAATTAAATATAAGTATGTTTATTTTAATTAATTTTTATTATAATTATAAATTCAAAATTAAAATAAATAAATAAAATAATTAAAATATAATATAGTAAAATGGTGGGATCATAAAAAAACTAAAAAAAAAAATTAATTTAAAACTAATGAGGAGAATTTTTTTGTGATTTAGTGAGTTCTATAAAAAACTGATGAAATTTGAGGTTTTTTTCAGGATGCTCTAGTTCTTAGAAGATGACATGGCAAACCGCAATCATTTCTCTGTCCTTAGCTGATGTGGAAAGCCGCAATTGGGTAGTCATGCGTAATATTACGTGGGACTGTGGGAGCTTCACTGTTGTTAGCCGTGGACCCGATCGTGGCCAATTATATCTCTAACTTCAATTCTTAAGCACACTTGACTGGATCACTGGAAGGCCAGTTGTGCAGTGAAAGGAAACTCGAGAAATAGAGCGAAAATGAGATTCGGCTATTCGGTTTCAGGTCTTCTACTTCTCGCGGTTCTATCATTAGGTAATCAAATACTTTTTTTTTTTTTTTTTTCCTTTCAAAGAAATTGTTGCTAGTTTCCTAAGTGGATTTTGTTGGATTTGAACTTTTATGTTAATATTTCGCTCTTTGAGCTGACAATCAAATATTTAGAAATGGAGTAATTCGTAATTCCTTCCGTTTTGAATTTTCTGTGTTTCCAGTTGCAGCGAAGAAATCTGGTGATGTTACGGAATTACAGATCGGTGTGAAGGTAAATCTTTGGGATTTCAATTTCTGTTCGTGTATATATAATTCCTTCATTTCTAATGTGAGTAGTTTCTAGTGTTTTTATTATATAATTTCTTTTGGAAAATCGCTTAAGCCGAAGCATTGATGAGTTTTTGATTTCACAAGAAATATATGATATTCATATGCAAAAAGCATTGCTGCCAGGAAATGATTATCTTTGATTTCATATATCTCATCTTATTAGATAGAATATTGTGAGATATTGTATGAATCGTGGATTGTGATTATGTATGATTTATGACTTTGGATTGTGAATAATATATGGTCCACTAAGAATTTCTTATTTATTATTGAATTGAATAAGCTAAAAACACTTGATATTAGGCTCTCTATTTCTAGGAAGTTTGACACTAATCATCTAATTAGTTACTCACCTACTGTGTATCACATATATTCTGGTCTCTTAATTTCCATTAGAGATTATCAAGAAAGAAGTGTGTGCCCAAATTCGAGTTCACATTGTTTGACACAAGGTCCAAGCCCCCTGCTTTCACTGAAATAACTTATCTAATTTTTCAATTCTAATGTTTCTCAGATATGTTTTTCAATTTCTCCCCTTAATCTCTATTGATTGATTTTTATATTTGGACTTGCTTCATGCATTGCAGTATTGATTATTTAGAATCCACTCCTTATTATTCGTCTCTGCTTTTGGTTGCAGTATAAGCCAAAGACTTGTGAACTCCAGGCTCATAAAGGTGACAGTGTCAAAGTACACTATCGGGTGAGTACAACTATTACTACTAGTACTTCTATTCTTGATACGCACACATAATAAAGAAAAAAATCAAATTATAAAATTGACATTTATCTGTGTGAGAGTAATTTTTATATATTGGCATGGTGGAACCTGTACTTAAATGAGAGATTTGATTTACTCCTGCAAAAATGGTTACTCAGTTTGTATTTTGAGCTGGCATACTGCGTTTAGTTATACTGCCACTAATAAAGATCTGTATCTGAGAAAATGAGCATTATTTGAATTTCGTAGCCTGCTCAGTTTTGGAGCTTACTGCTGGTCTTTGCAGGGAAAACTTACTGATGGAACTGAATTTGATGCCAGCTATGAAAGGGGTGACCCCATTGAATTTGAGCTTGGTAGTGGTCAAGTGATTAAAGGTATATTAAATATTTTAGAGGAAAATGAGAGATCCTTACTACTAGAGTAATTTTATTGAAAATCACTTTAGGACTTGTGAAGCACAAGGGTTAACAAAAAAAAAAACCCTAAGAATATCAACTCATGGAAGGTTTAATTAATCCTAGCACCATTGAAAAATGTTCATGTTCCTATACCATTAAATTGGTTAATTTAATCTCTATTCTATACAAAAAGCGACCATCTAGGACAAATGTTGGTAGAAGACATGTGGTTGATTGACTAGGATGCCATCTCATTTAGCAAACAAAATAAATAAATCAATCAATCAAGAAGCCACTTTTAAACCACCAAGCTAGTGACGCCTGCCACCCCCCTGGCCCCCTCCCAGCATAAATTTTTTATTTGTAAACTTAATATTAAATTATTAGAACTGATTTGATAAAATTCAATTATTCAAAATCAAGTTCTTAATTAAAAAAATTTAAACTAATTGTACAATAAAATTAAATTATACGGAGTATAAATTTAGCCTAAAATTAATAAAATCTTGTTAATATATATAATTATAATTAATTGTTATCATTAATTTAACTTACTTATGATTAGCGAAATAGATATCTTATAAATAATTCAAATTGTGCTTTTGATATAATTTCAAATTTAAAATAAAAACATAATATTTATTAAAATCTTTTGTTAACTAAACTCAATCCATGTATAAATAAATTAAAAAAAATTAAATTTAATTCATATATCAATGAATTAATTAATTAGATCTTACTTTTTAAACAGATTATATCGCTTTGAGTTTCATCACATTTATATTGCCAAATTGTGTAATATGTATTAGTGAATGCCTAACTTTTTATTAGAAAATTGTATACTGCACTTGGCAAGAGTTAGTCCGGCCCCCTAAATTAGTGAATATGATGAGCACCAAAGTTAACCAACATGAGCTTACTAAGCTTTTAATTTGAATTTTGACTTGATGTGGTTTTTTTTTTCTTTTTTTTTTTTCCCTTTAAATAATGATGTAGTCACATTAGCAACACATAAGGAAACTGAACACCGTAGACTAGCGTAGGGATTAATTGCATACTTAAACCAATATGGAAATAACCAATATTTCCTAAACCCTTGCTAGGCGTGTTCTTCTTTGGATCTATTTGATTTTAATCTTTCTTCATACTTATGTCAAATACTCTAATAGAAATGATGTTTTATACTTTTATTACTAGTCCATGCTGTTAAAGCTTTTGTGTTAAATATGTGATTGAACTTGAGTGGACTTTTCCTCTTTTATTTATTTATATGTTCTTTTTCCTTGCTGGCGTTATTGGTCAACAGGATGGGATCAAGGACTACTAGGAATGTGTGTGGGAGAGAAGAGAAAATTGAAAATACCTTCTAAACTTGGTTATGGAGATAATGGGTCCCCGCCTAAGATCCCAGGTAATAATACTACCATCATTTTCTTGGTATCCCAAACTCTTGTTTAGAAGCATAATACATTTGACCCAGGCAGAGAGAGTAAAGAAGCATAAAGCCATCATACATTCTTCTATTTCTAGTATTAAATCTTTAATAACAATCTGATGTTAGCCTGGTTCCCATTAACTTTGGTTGCATCATCAGCACTCTTTATTAAGTTCAAACTAATGTCCCTTCTTGAGTAAAATCCAACAGGTTTAATATCTGAAATTGGCATATGATACAAGAATCATACCATTTGTCTCATAATTCTTTCCCTGCTTGGGAATAAATTATTGTTGGAAATGATTTGTTTCGATAAGCAAGTTTAGCAGCATATTAAAGTGGTTTTAGGATTCTTTCCCGGGTTTTTTTGTATTGCAGTATTGCACTTCAACTAAAGTTTTATGTGTGAATACTCAGGTGGTGCAACACTTATCTTTGACACTGAGCTTGTTGCCGTGAATGGAAAGACATCAGCAGGAGACAAAGCTGATGACAGTGAACTATAATCATTAATCTTACGGTGAATCGAAACAAGTGAAGTTTTTATTTTCTGGTAGCTTTGATTTTTGGGTCACATTATTAGCCAGTCCCTGAGTGGTTTCATCTGTGTTCTGTACTAAACATTCTGATCTGTATTTTGCATCCCTAATCAAATGGCCTCAAAAGTTGCCTGGATGTGCTTTATTCACTCTATCTATTCAGTAATCAACCTGATGAGGCCTATAAAACAAGAAGATACTCAAGCAGCTAGACGTCAACTCAAGACTTACCGTTTGGTGCATTTGAATCTTTTTTTTTTTTTTGAAAACTTGAATCATTTATTCATTTTGCTTAAAAGGTATTTAAAAAAAATGAAATTGGATTTTTTAAAAATAATCCATTTACCTGAGTGATTTTTTCCCACAAATTAAAAGATCCGAGTCGTTTGGTGATTTTGGATTTTTTTGATTTTGTTGAATTACTTAATATTATGTTTTTCTACCTTTTTTTTTTTTTTTGGTAAAGGAACAAAATATAACATTTATTTTTAATGCATGTACAAGAATAAAGAAAAGTGCTAAGTCTAATTTAGAGTTTAGAATTTATAATTCCTATAATTTATACTAAATATATTATTTGTATACTAAATATATTTTATAATCAAGATTGATCAATAATAAAATTCTCACTAGAAATTTTTGCTCTCATTGTAATACATGATATAACTGAATATACTATAATACATGATATATTATCTATCAATATATGTATCATAATACATGATATAACTGAATATACTATATATAATTATACCTAATATTATTCCTATCTATATCGAGCATATAAATAATCTAAATATCTTAATAGTTTGAGAAAAAAAAACAAAAGACTAATTAAAAATATGACAAGAAGATTTCTCTGGTCATAGGCTTTGGCCGGCAATTTTTATTATTATTTATTATTATTATTATTTTATTGTTGTTGTGGTGGTTATTATTATTATTAAACAAGAGATAGAGAAGAGATTGATTTTTTTAAAATTATTAATGATAACTAAATATAAAGAATAGAGAAATGAACAAAAATGAGAAATACAATGTATATATTCACATCAAAACAACCAAAAAAAAAAAAAAGAAGCCTATAATTTCTGCAATAAATAATCTATCTCTCTTATTATAGATCAATTGTGTATGTGAAATCATGCATCCTGAATCTCTATGTTTCCCATGCTTGTCTTCCTGTCCCAAAAAAAAAAAAAAAAGTCAGACAGATCAGATTCAACTTCCCCAGCCCCTACCTCTACTTTATTTATACCACCTAATATAAACAGATCTGAAAGCAACAATTTTTAAAGATTCTAATCATACTCAGAGCCTGCCAAACAAGGCAACAACAACAGCCTGTCTATATTCAAAACAAGAATTCTCATTAACTCTTGAATCTTAATCCAGATGAGTCTTACAAATGTGAACATGAATAATACAAATGATAGTGTGTTTTCATGGGCCAGCCAGGAAGAAAGAGTACAGCTGAGGAGGTGCCCAAAACCAGTTGTAATCTCATTCCTCTGCCTCTCAATCTTATCCTCTTTATGGCCAGCTGATGATGATGATGCAAGAGATAACAAAACATTATGGGCTCCAACTATTTTATGTCATCAAGGCGGCTGGCCGGCTCGCTTATTAGCTTAAGCAACACATTTATGACTCAACCAAAATGTTCTCATTCAACATAATCACCCTCCATTTTCAACGGCTGACGAAAAAAGGCAAAACTGGTTGGTTTTTCACTTTTTCTACAGTCCAACTAGATTTCAAAGGTCTGCAGTATGAACGAGGCGAAGGGCTTTTCGGTTTGATAGGGATGGCTTCTTGAAGCAAGTTGTAAAAGGAGAAATCATATACTAACTGCAGAAGAAAGCAAGTTGGGAATAATGAAAAGTTGAAAAAAAAAGTGGTGGGTGATTGAACAGAAGAATATTGATTAGGCTTTGAATTGAAGATGAGAAGACAGAGTGAAAGTGACACCTCCACCTCAGAATGATGCAACACATTTTATATTTTCATAGGGAAAAAGGGCAAAAGGACACAAGATATAGTCATCTGATGAATTTTCACATTTGGCAATTAAATTAATGCAAACACGAAAAATCAACAAATATATCGAATTCGATTGTGGTGGCATCTTGCAGATAGAAGCCAATATAGACTTTTGTCTTTTGAAGGTGATTGAAAAGTTTACTGAAAAATGAGATTCATATGCATGATTGTAGTGGAGGTCAGCAGAGATGGAGACCCATCACCACATCTTCAAAAAAAATAAAATTATACAATGGAATCCAAGAAATGGTGAAATTTATAGACCAACCAATTGTATGCATGCTTTATTCATGGCTGGTTTATGCACCCTGATTTTAATACTTCAAGATAACCGAATAAAATGCAAAGAGAAAAGGCAAAAAATGGAATAAGATAGAAAAAAATGAGATTCTCACCTTTAATCAATTTCTAGCCAAAAAAAAGAATTAGGGGCAATCATTTCAGGCATCAATAGTTCTGCTCTACAATTTGTTCTGTTTTCAGGCTATCAGACATGTATCAAGTATAGTATAAAAATCAGAAGAAAAGCGGGAGTAGACAATACCTGCAGAACAAATAAAACACCGCGAATTAGCCAAATCAGAGAAAGAGGAACACAAAAATGGATGAAACCAGATAGCACAAGCCAAATGACAGTGTACTTACACTACCAGTTGAAGCAGAATAATCCATTTGTGGAATGTAACCTTGTAATCCAATGTTATAAACCGGGTTCCCATTAGGGTAGTATAGCCCGTAGTTCCTCTCTGAGGTTGGACCAGGCTTTAAATTCTCGTTGAAGAGAGCAAACACAAATACGTCAACTGGCACCGAGGGCTTTGCTGGAGTACCTTCGCCCTGCGCAATACGTTGCAGCAAATTACCATTGTACTGTGCAGCATTCTCCACTGTCGCTCCCACCTCGTTAGAGTCCCCTTTCGAAGGCCAGCCCGTCTCAGAAACTTTCACTTCTATATCCGTGTGCCCCATTGCTTTGATTGCAGAGTAGACAGCATCAATTTGTGCATAAAACATGTTGTCGTATTTCAAGTTAGTGATTGGATCAGTAGTCCCGGGATTAGGCTGGAAAAGTACATACTCCAAGGATACCTGATCCGGGCTATCTTTGTAGGCGAAAAAGGGATATGCATTTATGAGGAATGGTGTCTTGGTCTGAGCATGAAAATTGAGAATAGCATGAATGTACTCTCCAAGATCCTGCCTAAACACACCCGAGGAAGGTGGGAACGAATTGCTCACAATCGAGTATGCATGAGCTGTCGTGACAGTAATGTCATCACTTAGCCCTAAATTCCCAAGCGCCGAGTGAACAGACTGCATTGCAGGGAGAAGGTAAGACATCAACTGAGTATCATTCCCAGTTAAGACCTCATTCCCCACAGTGATGCAAGTGATCTTGGTTAGGCCATAGTACGGTTGAACGTGCTGTTGAATCCAGGCCTGAGCCTGCATTGGATCACTCATCTTCTGAAGATACTCATTCCCAAGACCAATCACAAACTCAACCTCTGAATTAGAAAACGCGCTTAGCACATTCGGATCTGCATCATACAGTTTCACTCTCCTAATGTTGAGAGATCTTAGGAGCATCGCAACGCGTGAATGTGAAGGCAGATTGTTGGCAATTTGGCCATAGTTTATCCCAACTCCAATGCTTTGGCTATCAGTAAATAAATCTAAGTGCATAATGGTAATGAGTCAGAGCTTAGAGGCAAAAATCACAGAATATCAACTCTTAAGTCTTAACAGATCCAAGAAAGGGAAATGATTTTAAAACTGCAATACTTTAATACATTGAAATTAAAGATTAACTCATTGATAAAGGGTAATTATTTGGAATCCAAAATTAGACAGAAGGGAAAAAAAAACTGCAGAATCAACATAGGAACTTCAATCTCATATTCATTAGCTAAGCAGAACCACTTATACTCGTTACATATATATATACCCAGATTCCTATTCCCCTGAATCAAGAATCAACCATCCACCATATCTGGTGAAAACTACATCTCAAGAAGAAACAATTA
The DNA here is from genome assembly GCF_003576645.1 of Ipomoea triloba. Taxonomy (NCBI): domain Eukaryota; kingdom Viridiplantae; phylum Streptophyta; class Magnoliopsida; order Solanales; family Convolvulaceae; genus Ipomoea; species Ipomoea triloba. The sequence goes on along the minus strand of NC_044919.1, from coordinate 34,365,980 downwards.
CCAAGAACTGAATCTTCCATTCCTAAATAAAAGAAAAGATTGAATCTTTATGCCCATTCCCAGAAACCCAATACCCAGAAAAGACAAAGAACCCATGGAAATCAACCCAATTGAGAAAAAAAAAAAAAAAAGAAGAAGAAAGAAGCTTAGCAAGCGTTTCAAGCGTTGAAATTACAAAGCTAGCTGTGCTGCTGTGTATTGTGTATATGTAAGGTAGAGAGACAGAAAAAATGCAAGAAAGGAGAAGTGAATGACCTGTTAGAATGGAGAGCAGAAGTAGAGCCCCGGAGAGGGTGGCCATTGCCATTGACAGCTTAGCGAACTCTCAGCCACAGCGATTCTTTAATAATGGGTATATATATATATATAAGACAGGCACATCTAAAAGTAAAAATATCTGCAGTTCTGGGGCACTGAATTTAATGCATATACTTTACTGTGGTGAAAACCTGGAAAAGTTATTGCAGCTGTAGCTGTATAGTCACGGTTTTTGTTTTAGCCTATACTCGGCTCCACTGCTTCGTTTACACGTGATGCAGCCCAGTATTGGATCTTGTAATTCACTCATCTTACTCGGTTTTACCGACATGACGTTTCTCTTTTCCCCATATTCCTAAATTCTTTCTATCCATCTCCAAATTCTCCAACAGTTCTACTACGGGTATTTTCAATCTTTTTTTTTTTTTTTTTTTTTTGAGAAAGGTATTTTCAATCTCTATTTTCTCACTTTTACATCATATGAAAAGGGTGGGTTCCAACCTTAGGGAGATTTGACTTTTTGTAGTAGTAAATTGAAAAGTAGGTATGAATATACATAATATTGTAATAGAGTCAGTCATATTTAAAAAACGTTGTAAGAGTTAATAAATTATCTCTTTTCTCAATAAAATGTCTAACTTCAAATTTTAAAGTGAATGAGTCAAAATAAGAAGAAAAATTTGAAGGTTTCTGAATATTCGAGTTAGTTTAGTTGCGCATAAAAGGTGAAATTTTGTCATCCTATACTTGGGCTCAATGAGTATAACTCTTATAGTGTGGCTGGTTGAGTTAGATCTTGTGTTCTTATTCGTAATCTACCACTTAAAAATTAATTGAATTGTATGTGTGAACTGGAATCATCTATATGACAAATAACAAATAAATAAAATCCAAATCTTCTCTTGTAGATTTTTTTACTTGCCTTCATCGGGAAAATAAAAATAATAAAATCTGTTAAATGGTAATAGATATTTTTTTTTGAAATAAAGTGATAATAGATATTTAAATTATATATAAAATTAAAATTTCGCTGAATCTTTGACCTTCCGAGTTCCGTCTTAGGAAGGGATGTGTATCTTTTTTGTAGATTGGTCAAATATCCTAACGGGTCTTTTTTATTATTATTATTATTATTATTATTATTATTATTATATAAATAAATCAAACGGTAAAAAAAATTATTATCATGGGTATAGAAAAATGCAAAGGTACAAGGATGTTGTGTACATGTGTATACCCTAAGTAATAGTCAAACACAAATACGTAAACCAATAAATAAACTCCGCCGCTAAAATTAGCAAAAGTAACATATTATCTTTGTGTATGTATTTACTTGTTAAGCATGACCCACTATAATTGCATTCAATTTCTTTTCTTTCTTTCCCATGAACTGCTTTCTTATTTTTAAAACTTGAATTAATTAATTAATATGTTTCTTTATATTAGGTAGGTGGCAACAAAAAAAAATATTTACAATTTGTGACAATTATATTAAGCATAATTATTTGTTGATATTATAAATTATAAAATTGTTATGTATAACATTAGACCAGATTATAAGTTTATAACACATCAAGTCGTCTCACCTATAGGGTGGATAGAATAACACTTATTTCTTATGCGTCCAATGATTCTTTATATCTTAAAGTAGGTAAATTGATAATATCAATGTACTTTATGTTTTGGGTGGTATTGAGCTGGAATTCTATTATTGTTGTTGTATTTTTATTTTTATTTTTTGGATGGGAGATGGATAAACTTAGCTTTCGGAATAATAAAATGAAATGTATAACATCATTCTGCATTTTCCAAATATGTATATGTATTTTGTTATAACGAGCGATCAACACTAGCTATAATTCTTTATTGTGATATTAAAAAAAAAAAAGAAAAAAGAAGTAAAATCCAAAGCTAAGAGACCTCCTCTAGCTTACATTTGCCCATACAACATATATCATATATGGAAAAAGTCCAACGAAATTGATTAGATTGTTAGTTTGATAACTACAAGATTTCAACTCTAATAAGAGTAGATCTTATAGGTTTTAGTCAATTAGTTATGCATGACCTAAATTGAATTACCTACTTGCATTGTGTTCTTTTACCGGATAGGCTACATGACGAGTTTTAATTTATCCAAGGGGCACTTTTGCAGTTCACAATACTGGAGTATATATATGAGATGTTGGTCTCATGATATGGTGACTACTCAAACTCCATATAATAAAGCCATATCTGTACTATATGTATTGCCGTACTGCATTGAGAATTTGTTCACCAGTCCAGGCTTAAACCTCAACTACTATTGACTTTGATGTACATCCATCACAGTTCTTCATTTGCAGGATTTTTAAAAAAATATCAGAAGAGTTATTTTCATATAGAGTCAGATAGCAATATAACTTTAATTTAAATTACTTAAAATATAATATGACAATTAAATATCAGAAACTGTTATGTTATGGGAATTGTTTTTAAATAGAATAAAATAAAGAAAAACATATTGTTTTGTGGTATCCAACCAACAATAGTCCCATATGAAAGTAAGATTCATTATTATTCAACTTCACATTCATTTTTCCTGAACTGTAAAAAGCAGTAACAACCTTGATACTAAAGCAATCATGAGTGGACATATCCTAGCTTCATTATTCAATTCATTCACACTTCTCACTATATACAAGACATAAGTACATAGCATCCATCTTCACATAATCATTCTATAAATTTCAGGTTCTCAGATCATTGGTGAGGGCCTGCCCTATATTTTGTCAACAATTAAACTTTTCACTTCATACATTACATTATTGCATCAAGAAAATTTGACAATTGCCAACATGAGCAACTCAGTTGGTCACAAGTGTCGACAGTGTGGGAGCAATCTCTGTGAGGGGAGCTCCTTGTGCGCTAAGTTACATGATCTACATTCTCCTAGATGCTCTAACGGGTCGGGGTTGAGGATTTAACCTTTTGGGAACAACAATAAAATTTGATCAACTAACATGCATGCACTTAGGAGTAGAGAATTAGTGAATTACTACATTAAATTGAGGTTGTTTTCCGATCCCTACCAAAAAATAAAAATAAAAATAGATCAGATCTTAAACTAATTAGGTTTTTGTATAATTAAAAAGCTCAATAATTAAAGCTATATAATCAATCATTAAAACTTGATTAAGGCCTATAAGCATAGTCTAATAAACAAGCAAGAATGATTGCAAGAGTTTAAAATATCAATTAGATCTAGGTATATGATTGCATGGGGGGCCTGTGGCAATAGACATTATTGATGATGGAGTACCCAGAATGCTATATATATGAAATGTCAAAAATATACTCAAAATATTTTTTAATGGGGAAATTTCATTTCTTGTATAAGGTTGCACCATATTATAGGACACCAAGTGGTCTCACTCATGGAGTGTGGATGAAAGGGCACGGATATTTTTCCACATTCAATTATTTTTTAGGCCCCGAAAAGGGTGGCTAATTCATAATTAAGTGGATGAAATATGATTCTCGTATTAAAAAATTACGAATTTGATTCTTGTTAACATTCTCTCATTTGAATCTGTCGAATAGGGTCTTTTTAGTGTGATTTATTACCTCTCATGTGTTGTGTGCGATTTGTGTCTATTACACATGAGTGGAGTCTATCTAGTGTACACCATCAGGTAATGACGGTCAATAATAGAAAATTCTCACGACGAATTGAACTTGAAATCTTATGATTATGATCCACTTAACTTTAATTTATTGAGTTAAAATCAAAATCATTTCTTGTTAATGATTTTGTTGGAGAGATATTTAAAAAAATATGGTTTTAATAGTCAAAGATCATATTACATTATTACGTAAGGGTCATACTTGTGTGAGATCATTTCATGATTTTTTATTGGTCGGGTCAGTATGCAAATGTAATACTTATACACCAGCAAATGTAACACTAAATCAAGAATAAAATGTTTGTTACTTATAAGGGAAAACATACTACTTTTGAGGAGAAATGCAATACTTTTATATTTTGATGTAAAAGCATTACTTTTTTCATCACAAATATTATATTTTCCCTTATAAGTAATGTAATACTTTTGATGAAAAATGTAATACTTTTATATCAAAATGTAAAAGTATTAGATTTTTCTTCAAAAGTAGTATTACATTATTTTTCATATAAGTAATAAACATTTTAATTTATTCTTAATTTAGTATTATATTTGCTAGTATAAATATTATATTCCATTTTGACTCGACCTATCTCACGAATAAAGATCCGTGAGATAATTTTAAACAAGTTTTTACCATTACCTAAATGGAACGTTATAAAGTTGACATAGAAATGTTGTTGGACCAAAAATAGTTTTTGCTTATGATCAAGTAAAATCGTGTAGATGTGGCTTTTAGAGAGTAGTGGAATTTCATTTGCCTTAATTTTTCCTTTTTTTCGTTTTTCAATGATCTAATTGGGAAGCATGCAGCCTACCCAAGTACCCACCATGGGCCCTGTAATGAGGATTGAAAAATCATTAAATTGTTTTTATCAAGGTCAAAATACTTGGTCCAATCTAAGACTCTAGTTTGGTATTCATAAATAGATAAATAAGATAATTAAGAAAAAGTTATTATATTATATGAGTTAAAATGTGTTACGTATTAAAAATTGAAAAAAAGTCTTGGTTAGTAGGCTGCTACGCGCAGCCGGAATCCCAAGGAGGAGCACGTGGTCATCACTGGCCGCCATGCGATCGACCTCGAAACTCTCGCAGCCGACATCCACGTAAGGTCGGTGGACATATCGCAGATTTTTTTTAAAAAGTAATAATAATACACGCAACATATTTATACATAAAAGAAATTAAAATCAAAATAAAAGATGTAGTGCGTCAAGCCAACATATAATTAAATTTTATTAATTTTATTTCGATTTCCCAATTAAGCAATAAATATATAAGCTAATTCACATCCTTCACTACAAGATTAAAAGTTGGTACTTGTAATATGTTATTCTTCAATTTCACTTAATCACTGAAAACCGATTCAAATTTAATCATTTTTTACGAATCAATAAGTTTGGTTTGATTATTTTTGGAAGTAATTGTGTACATGAATAAGTTTGGTTGAGAATTTTTGTATCTTAGATCTAATACCACAAATGGTCCTCTGACTATTGGGGTAGTACTTCTTTTAGTCCTCGACTTTCAATTCGACCACAAATGGTCCTCTGACTTTCATTTTTGACCACAAATAGTCCTCTGTTAAAATTTCTGTTAAATCTAGGGGTAATATCGTCAAATTGATTAATATTATTATGATTAATTCTTTTTTAGAATTATATGACAACATAATTAATTTCAAACATTAATAAACATTAAGTTAATAAATATAAAAATAAAATGGACGTGAGAACTTATATAAATGAACAAATTAAATAAAAATCCATGATTAATGTTCGCAATTTGTACTTGATTAATTATATTAATTCAACGGTAGCAGCTTTCAGTTATGTCCCAAACAAAATGTTTGATCGATTAATGAAAAGTGAAAATTATTAATTGACCATGTATGAACAACCATGAAAATGATGAAAGCAAGATTTTTTTAAAAAAATCTTCCATTGTAGTCTGTTGGTTAAATTAAAATAGATAGCTCTAATATTAAATCTTAATTTTGTACGCATAATTACGAGAATAAAGTATATTGTCTTTTTATTTATGAGTATTTATATTTGTTAATTGTTTCAATTATGCTTGTTGGTGAAAAATTATAAACATTTTTATTTTATGAACATTATATATATCAATTTGACGATAATACCCCTAGATTTAACACCTATTTAACAGAAATTTTAACAAAAGGACTATTTGTGGTCAAAAATGAAAGTCAGAGGACCATTTGTGGTCGAATTGAAAGCCGAGTACTAAAAGGAGTACTACCCCAATAGTCAGAGGACCATTTGTGGTATTAACTCTGTATCTTACTATGGATGAGTTATGGTGCGGAGATGTTCTAAGGTTAAAGTAGAGTTAGATCTGAACCGTGATCAAATCTAGATCAATAACTTAAATCAATTTTATTTAAAAAAAAAAAAAACGAGTGTCCTTCATCCATCTCCTTCATGTTTATTCCAAAGATATCATATTACTTTTCTTTTGAATTAGATAATTGGAAACAGCAAAACCTAGACCGGATCATTTTGAACTATTGAAAAAAATTGTAAAAATGGTGCACCTTAAGAAGGAAAACCACGCACCTTAAGTTTCAACAACTGACGCATCTTAAACACACAAACCACACACCTTAAGAAGAAAAATCACGTACGCACATAAAACTTTAGACCGACACACTTAAGTTTCAACAACTGACGCACCTGTTGATTTTTTACCATTGGATAGTCAACCGGCGGGCTAACATATACCGTCAACCAATGGAAAAATTCTATCGACACTTCGATATCAAATTTACGAAGTGCTCACTTTGGTTAACTTTGCTGAAAGCATTATATTTGAGTGCTCAAATATAGTGTTGTATTCCATTTTATCTTGGGAGAGTGGCACTATATCGCTCATATCCCCCTTAAAAGGTAGCAAACAAATTTTAAGGAGAGTTTATGTAACACACAAGAAGTACACAACTTAAATTTATTTCTTTGTTGATCATAATTATTTTATAAAAAAATTGAATCCCATTATTTTATTTTACATTTTTACTTATTCTACAACTATAAGAATTTCATGTAATTTAAATGGCCCAATGCAAAGATAGGTCTAGATTCCGTGTACATTGATGAGATGTTTGGATCAGATGGAAGATGAATATTAACACATGAAAATGCTTACCACCCTACAAACAGGCAAAAAAATTCACGTGTAAAAGGTTTAAAATTCCAAGAAGAAAATAGGCCATTGATTTTCCATTGAAGATGGCGTCATGATTAATTCCATTTATTCTCTATCATGTCAACGTGAGATGATTGTGAATTCATCTTTTTGGTTAATTTGATCCGTTATTTGTGCCACAAGCAAAGTTGAAATTTTCTCTGATTATTAGTTTCACATTTTTATGTTGAGGCTAGAATCTTTAGGTAGTACTTTACCCTAGTAGCACTTTCGTCATCTCTTTGGGGAGAAAGATCGAACTCTTGACTTTTAGTTAAGGATGGATTGGTTCCTTACCACTCAACTACACCCCAATTTCACAAAATTTAAATGTTAATTACATAATATATCGCCTATTTTTTTATTTTTTATTTTTTGAATTGGACCTATAACAAACCATAAAAACCACAATTAATTTTCAATAACCAAAACCAAACAGAAAAGAAAAAGTTAATGCCTTTTTCCCAGTCTTTTTACCATAAAATAAGCTGGATGGAGCTGGATCTCTCCCAAAAAGTTGCTTTCCAAAAAAATCTTGATCGACTAATGAGCTGAGATCACATATCCAACACATTTCAGCCTATCTTTCCATATCTCAAACCGTTTTTTTTTTTTTTTTTTTTTGAGGTAGGCCATTCAAGGAGACAAGGATAGAAGTAGCTTTATTCTTATTCCTCAATTTCTATATTCCTTCATCATCTTCCCCTGTCTCTTTGTGCAAAAGTTCTTACACAGTTACACTAACCCCATGCACTTTCTCAGCTCCACCAAATCAAGTCCTTTTTGAGTCTTCATTGTCCCCTTCTTGCTTCTCTTATAACACCAAAAAGGTCTTTTTCAAAATGCAACATATTTTCTTATTTCATCACTATTGTATTTATGACTTTCTAACTCTAATGAATCTTCAGTATATTAATAATGAACCTTCAATATATTAAAAATGAATATTTATCAGTGATCCACATTGCAATATGAACCATGATCTATAATATAATATGGTGTCTTACCACTCTTGAAGTCTTGTACCCCGCATAAACATGATTAGTCCCTGTGTCTTGAGTAAACTTTTGGTCAAACCAAAAAAATTATAATGCCTTTGGTTGTTTAATGTAACTTATAACAAATAATAAGTTGTACATAACCCATAACCTAAGCTTGATGAGTTAATAGAGTATATTTGTTCCTCTTATGATTTTGTTACAAAAACCCAAACAAAATATTAGACCCAAGGCCCATTTAAAGAATTGGCTATCTTATGCCCAACTTAAAGAAAGATCCAATTTGTGTGTGTATATTTAATTTTATAGGGTGGAAAGTCTAAAATACCATATGCAGGAAACTCCGAAAGCAGATAGTCCAAACTCAACTCTCGGACGCAGACGACTGATTCTGTACTAGTGGCAACAATAAACAAAACAATGCTATAGGCAAAAGTAGTTGAATAGAAAGCAGGAACTTGCAAAGGATAGCATTACATTAACCGAAACAACAATGTTGGAGTGGACACTTAGAATCAAGACCCTAATTCCTGAGAGTTTTTGGAGTTCAGCATAACGTAGGAACAACCTAAGTAAAATACCTAGTAAAGATCACTCTCCTTGTGGGTGTGAATCACGCAATCTGAAGTTGGGTAAGAAACACAAGTCAAGACATATCCCTCTCCCACTTGGCCGTCATCGAGAAAAGACCCATCAGATTGATCCACAGAGCCCGTCTCGATCTTCCCCGCGCAGGTAGAGCATGCCCCGGCCCTGCAAGAGTATGGCAGTTCAACTCCCGCGCTCTCAGCTGAATCCAGGATGTAAGTATCCGCAGGTGCATCAAACTCGTACTCGCCATCTGGACAAACCAGTTTAACCTTATATACCGCTGATGCAGTCACTCGGTAACGGTCAGCTTTCAAGCCAAATGATTTGGAGACCCTCTTTACAGAAGTAATGGATGATGGGCTCTTCACAAATGCACTCTTTGGTTGGGTAAGAGGGGCACTTCTGAACATGCAGGTAGATGGAAGTCTTACAGTCGACATGGTTTACCTGAAATTCCGAAAATGTATATGCCAATCAAACACAGATAACAATCAGAATGCATACTTTGGTCCAAGTAAAATAGAAAGAGCTGAACATAATGCCGTGCTTTATAATAATCTTTGCTTAGTGAGTTGGGGGAATATCACGAAGCATTCTAATATTTGCTTAGTGACTTGGGGGAATATCACGAAGCATTCTTTCACTAGGATGGAGATAGCTAGAAAAAGTAAAGGGAAAATTGTAATTTATGCCCCTCAAGTATAGGCCAATTATAAATGCCACCCCTCAATTCTAAGTGCTATAAATGTTGCCCCTGAATTCTCAAAATGTGGCCATATATTATTGCCCCCCCTAGCCTCCTGAGGGGCGTAATATATGGGGGCAATATATGGCCACATTTTGACAATTCAGGGGCAACATTTATTTCACTTAGAATTGAAAAAATGACATTCATAATTGGCCTATACTTGAGCAACATAAATTACAATTTTCCCAAAAATAATGAAGATTGACACTTTCCATTCTACAATCTAAAGATTATGAGGAGCAGAAGAAAAGCTTCCTCAACAGACCTTGCATTAAATTTGTTGTTTGTGTAAAACACACACATATTTGAGATCAGCCATACATATTCCACTATTCCATTTAGCAACCTTTAACACCGACTCTGTCATTCTCCGTGTTCCCCAAATATCTAATCCACTGCTAGCTGCCCACTACCACTTTGGAATTCATTCGAAGCTCATAAACAGGCTACAAACCCCTTTCAAATTAAACATTCAAGTAAAGCTCTTCCGGGCATTAAAAGTGCTGATGCATCATGAATTCGTGATGCTTAAAACCATTAAGGTTTCATATTAAACATTCAAGTAAAGTTCCAAACCTCAGCCCACTAGATGGAAGTTTAAGCAAAGATAGAAGTAGATGGACCATTTCAAGCCTCCAACTACTTTCTATTTCCTTACCATCACTAGCTTAGCTCAAATGGTATCACTAGGGGTATGTTTTACTCAATCTCTAGTCTATACTAAACCATTCCACCCTTATCAGAAAGAGCCATTACTGGCAACATTAGACTCAAATCCTTTAGAGAGATAAAATCAGTAACATTTAGGAAAGTACAAGACCCATACCAGAAAGAGCCATTAGGTATATGGCTACCACAAGACAAATCTATATACACAAATTCAAGTAGAAACCAAATAGCAACAAGTTCTATTTTAGAATAAATTTCCCAAGCAACATACTTTTCACTCCAACAGAATTCAATAATCCAAAGGCCAGTTTACATCTACATGATAGCTGATAAAAAGATGCATCTTTTAAGCATGACTGCAACAAATCCACACAATTCATATGGATCTCGAGAGTATCCGACCAGAAGAGTGAATATTGAATAACAAAATCCAACCTTTAATCACAAATCACAAATTCCGCCTAAAATTACAGACGGATCAAACCGCAAAACAACAAAGTTCCAAGAAACCAAACCCAGAAATGACTACGAACCCAAAGGAAGAAGAAAAACAGCACCGCAAGATGCAGGACAGATTCATAAATCAAATAAACCACTTGAAAATAGCATCGGTGCAGAAAAGTAAAGAAAAAAAAGTAAAATCTTACCTAAAAGTTGGATTTTCTTTGGGAATCTTAAGACCGAACTTCCGAGGGCAGAGTGAGGCGCAAGATGTGGGAAGTCCAAGAGAGAGATTTATAGAGAGTGGGCGAGTGAGTTACTGAGTTATGGCTTTTGGGTTTTGTTGAGAGGCGACGAGTTTAGTTCGTGTTGACTGTTGGGTTACACTGTTCCGTGACCTACCGCCCATAGATTGATACATTTCTTTTTTGGTACATGTTATGTTATTTTCGTACATTAAAACCTACAACTAATTAGTGACTTGATACATTTTTTTTTTCGTACGTGTTATTTTCATACATTAAAACTTACAACCGATTATCGATAACATTTCGAACTACTAAACCCGGTGACAGGCGACTCTGCCTTTGAAGAAATCAAAATGATTGAGCAAAAAAATCTGAGAACAAATAAAAGTATATAAATGAATCGGCACCATCAAAATTTAATTGAATTAGTCATATAAATACAAATATTAGTACAATATATAAAATAAAAATTCACTTAAATAGAAACTCTAAGATCTTCTCAAGTTTATTATTATTATTATTATTATTATTATTATTATTATTATTATTATTATTATTATTTTATTTTATTTTATTTCTGTATGGTACCAAAAATGAATATTTTTGCATTGTAATAAACATACCTTAGTTGCCGTACGGCTGCAATAAATTGTACTCAGTAATCAGTATGCGTTTTTCAGTTGAAGACCAAATATATAATAGGAGTAATATTGTCACATTCTAATTTTTTATTTTAGAAAAAATGATACTTTTTTTCTTCTTAAATTATACAATTAATATAATAGAAAACTATTGTACAAAAGATCTCAATGTGAGACAAATGCAATAATAATTGAGAACTAAAAATGATTAATTTTAAAGTCGGTAATTGAATTTAAAAACGAAAATAACTGTAGTAGAAAAACCAAAAGTAAGACTCATCCAACATGCATTATAATTACGAAATAAGTTACCTAATCTATATTTTATTGGATTGGAGGAGAGAAAAGTACATTAACAAATCATTAATATTTTTATGTTATAAAAATTCAGAATGGGTTACACATCATAATCAAAACACAAATAAAACAGCACGATTCACCCAGTTAGCAGAGTTCAAGTTTATTACGTCTTTGAACCACTTTTTATGTCATGGACCAATTTAGGGATGACAATTTCAATCCGCCCCGTGGATATCCACCCGAATCCATCCCGCATGGGTCGGATTTTTTTGGGGTGATAGTGGGTAGTGGATCGGGGGTGGGTCTTAAAAAAGTAAACCCGCGGTGGGTCGGGTTGGATTCGAGTTCTATGTACAAAACCCGACTAGAACCCAACCCGACCCACCATGTGTGTGTATGTATATATATAATAGTAAAATAAGTATTAGTATGTAGTTTATTATCAAAGTTTCTATAACTTTTGATAACTTTTTACTATTTTTATATTTAAACAACTAAGTTTATTTTTAAAAATTAACAATTTAGTTATTATATGTGAATATTTTTATTATTTTTTGTTTTAGTATAACTAATGAATTTTTTTATTTTATTATGTGTAAGTAATTTAATATTAATTTTTTTCAAGATGATAAATGGTGGGTACTCGAGTGGGCACCCGCACCCGGTGGGGGTGGGGATGGATTCTAAAAAAGTTCACCCGATACGGGTTGGGGGTGGGGGTGGGTGGAGAAAATATAAGGTGGGTCGGGTGATGGATGTAGCCTTCCCCGATCCACACCCGACCCATTGCCATCCATATGGACCATGTTCCACATAACCCTATGTGAATTATAGTTCAATATGATACTATTTTTTGCCGTTGTCGTTATGATATTTTAATGTTACAATAATAAAACTAGCGTATGTTGAAAATAAATTATAAAATATATCTCATGCAATAACGTATATTTTCAAATGAACCTGACGTCTAAATTAAATGATACTTCAGTGTTATAATGAAATTAGTGTGTGAAAAAAACGAAACTAAAACACATAGCTCATACAATACATATATTGTCAAATGAACTTGAAGTGCAATTAAAATGATACTTCAGCATTATTATAATAAAACTAGTATGAATTACGTGAAATGTAATTAAAATAATAATCAATGTTATTATAATGAAATTAGTATGTGTAAAAAATGAAACTAAAAAATGTATATTATCAAATAAAATTAAAAAGTAATTAAAATAATATAACATACTTTTACCTCATAATCCATGCTTCTACATAGTCCACATTAAAATTTGTCTCTTTAAACTGGGCGGGCTTTCGTGTTTTTTCATGTACAACAGAAGAGTGTTGGACAAAACAACGTAACTGCTAATAACTGGTCAAAGGGCATCTCTATTTGGGCACTTAAATGATGATGATTTGGCGGATTAGCAAGTGGAAGAATTTTTTAATCTGCAAGTGGGAGCAGCCACTGTCATGTCATTATTTTAACAAACTAAATTAATGCCTTTTAATTTCCCCTTTCATTCTTATAAAATTATTACATTATTTTATGATGTTTCAATACGCTTAATTTTACATATACTCTTATTCCATACTTTCATTTTTTATTTCTTATGGAGTGGAGTATCACATGTTGGCGTACTTAATGAGCAAGGAGAAAGAGACTCGAAATGCTAAAGGCTAGCTATAACTTTCACTGTTTTGATAATGTATTTTTTATTTGTTAATAAAAGTGTCAAATAAGCCAATAAATTTATGACTAACGCCTAAGAGTGAGAAATTTTGGTTGCTTCAACTGAACTTTTTTTTAGTTGATTATCCATTATTGGATAAAAAATTTAGTTATTTCAATTTTTTGATATGTTATGACTATCTCATTGGTTAAAAATTTCATAGATAATCAACTTAAACAAAGAAAGTTAATAAGTTACTCTTATAGAGTCAGACTTAAAATATTGTGATTATCAAATTAAGAATTCAACCAATTTAATTGTAATTGCTTAAAAAAAGAATAATTGTTCATGTGGAACGTGAAGTGCCTTATAAGTTGATGAATTATTTAGCTGTCTTAATTGGTAGCTAGTGGCTACTACCAAAAATCCAAAATTATACTTATTTAGGTCATTACTCCAAAAACAAGTTGTCAACTTAGTCAAAACTCATATGGTTGTCCACTCCCACTCCTTTTAAAAGCCAAATGATCCTTCATGTTGTCTAGGAGCCCAAACCAAACAATAAATGTATCATCTTAATCATTTACTCGGTGGAAAAGTATTGCCATTTACTCAAATGCACAATCCAAAAGTTCTAAATGTCCACTTCCCTAGCTTCTTCTTATTGTTGTTGTTGTTGTTTTTTTTGTTTTTTTTTTTTTAAATTTTATTTTAATCTTGCAACTACTACAACTTGGTAAAGAGCCCACAAAAAAAAAAAAAAAAAAATCCTCAATCATTAGTATTGCTCTAAAGGAGATATTGGGAGGCTTTAATTTGATTGTATTCATGAAGATTAGAGCAGATTGGTATACCAAATCAATCCTTAGAACCACAACACATCCTAAGATGGCTCAAACTGTCCCCCTTGCATGGCCTATTTAAACTTTGTTGGATACAAAGAAAAAGGAAAATAGGTAAACCACAAAAAATTTGAGTTGAAGTACTAGCAACAATAATTAACTTCACACCTTCAAAGGATGGTCAAATATCTTAATCCCAAGAAGAGAGAAATCACGGTAATATCACAGTTCTATTACTATTAGTTCTAGTTTATACAATAGCAACAAATAGTAAGTGAATAGAGTTAGCAATATTTTACCTGGCAACTTAATCGTGCATAGGGTGGGGTGTTTGGAACACTGGGCTCCATCTTGCAGCGGGTTGTTAGACATGAGTGCAATCCATTGCTTCATCTCATATATCATCCTTGAAAGATGCATTATATATATTGCCAAATGATCATTATATTATTAAACTCCCTCCTTGGACAGTGTCTCCAGCCACCAACTCTCATTCATCTCATTTTTTTTTGAAGATTCATTCATCTCATTTATCTCCTTAGCTTGTTATTGGCAGCCAGCCATGAACCATAGCTGTTGATATTCTGTGAGAGGTCCAAAATAAATGCTGCTATCTAATCTTAGCATTTTGTCCCACATATATATTTGTTATGGCTGTTGGAATTTCCTTCAAGCGACGTCGTTTGCTTCTCAATAACGGACTCCTTAGTCCTCCGGGTCTTGACAGGATTTTACCCAGCCAAATTCATATTTATATTTATGAAATTAACTTACTCCATTATAAATAAATCAAATAAAACACATCATTTGATTAAAAAAAAAAAGTTTGGTCCAATCATTTGGTTAAAATTATATTTTCTTCAAGACAATAGTGTGGGGTTCGAATTACATAAATGCTAAAAGATCTATTGGATGATTTGGATCCTTTATGCTCTGACTGGTGGACTGATTAGACAGTTCATGATTTACCTTTATAGTGGCTTTAGGACTGATTGTCCGACTTAGTATTAGTCAGACAAAGTTTGGATCACTTAAGTATTAAAAAATATTTTCTTTTATGAAAATAAGTAGTAATTACAGTCCTGTGATCAAGTTGACATACAAATGGTTTACTTCTAGAGCATAGGTTTGGAGTTTGAAATTTTGAAACCCATATCAATATCTAAGATCATCTGGAATCAATTTTTGGATCAAATGCCAGAATTGGATCAGTTACCAATGTTCAAAAGCTCTTCTCTTTCCATTCTGAGCCCTTGAAACAGTTGGAATCACTGCCTGCTACACTTGTATCAGTTCAATTCCCAGAAATCATTTTTGAAGACAAGAAGAAGAATGAATAAATATGAGTTAATTGCCCAAGTTTGGCATGTACAATGGAGAATCTTCACCAAGCAAAAGAGATCTCAAGATTGCTTCACATACTGCATTATCATACACCAGCATATGCCCTCCCTGTGGAACTTCATGGTACTGAATCCATGGCAGCCTTTTCCACATATATCTTTGTAATTCTACAGGCACAACCTTGTCCATGTAGCCTTGCCAGAGATGAACCGAGCACTCGCTCTGAGGGTGTGGATTGCTCAGCTCTAGGGGATCGAAATCCCACTTGCTAAACGCCACTATAAAGTCCTGGCGAAGGGAGTCAAACACGCTTCGATTCCTCAATCCATCCTATAAGAGGAAGTAAAAGGTCATTACTGTTAGGATGCTATAGCCAGTAACGAAGACGCAACTTTATTTCCTTATACTGTCATATTTTCAAGAGGCAGGATGCTGGACTCCGCCCAACAATCCCCCTAGCCACCTGGTGCTGGACTTGGCCCTTCAGTGGCCTCCACCCAACAATTACTGTCATTCTCCTTTTCTTTTCAGTGTACCAGTAATTGCAAATTTGTTGGTGTGTGTGTGTGCGTTTTTCTTTTCCTTTTTCACCGAGAAATGCAGAACTAAGTTACCTGAGTGAACAATTGATATCCTGGGGTATTCTTCAGGACATCCAAGTCTCTGTCGCAAAAAAATGCAGGGTTTTTATCAAGAACAGTGGCCGAAGGGAATAAATTCTGCGTCAACCACCAGTGTAACAATCCTGGAGTGTACCGCGTTACCCAAATTGCCCACTGGCATAGTTGTTTTCGGTAATCATCCTTTATCAAAGCATCCGGAAGTGATTGCCATTTGTAATTGATGAAGGGGACAACTAGCGCTACACCTGCAAGCCTGCAGGCTCACATTACAGAAGGTGAAATGATTTACACTTGAAACGGGATTCAGAAAATCAGAAATGAAAAGAAGCTAAAGATCTTAAGTTAGTAGTTCCACCTGTTCGGGATGCGCTTGAGGCAACTCCAGGCCGGGTAGCATCCTAGCGAGACACCTATTACATAGTACTTCGATCCTAACTCCATCAGATCAGCTAGCTCTTCGATATCCAAAGCTTCACTCTTTAACGAGCGCTTTGGATTTGGATCACTCTCTCCATATCCCGCTCGATCATATATCAAGAGGTATACCCCCAATTCCTCAAGCAGTTCCTGGGGAACTAAAGCATTATCAGAACATTCCATGTAAAGCTGCACAAACCAATCAATGGAAGTGGAACCCTAACACAACTGAAAAAAGAAACACAAAGTTCCTACAATAACTAGTAGAACCAGAAAAACAAAATGCAGGACCACATTGATGGAACTTCACCTCATCAGTTGATATGCCAAAGTGCAAACATTAGTAAATGCATTGCTAATTTTAGTACTTTTCTTGCTTCCAGGCTAATTACTATGATTTGCAATTTGCAAAAACAGATTTGCAGTCTGGGTAGTACCAGATAAAGATTATCACTTTCAGATCAATTAATTACCAGTTTATATTCCTCAAATATGAAATCCTAACACCCAAATATAAAACCTTTACCCCTTAAGACTAAAATCAGAAATTAATCTAAAAATTCCAAGAAAGACTGTGAGGACAGAATGCTTAAAGAAATTAAATCAGAATGAAAAGTTTGGAAGTAGAGAGAGAGAGAGAGAGTGAAGTACATCAGAAGCCATAAAACTCATTTCTTTGGAGCTGCCAAAGCCATGGACTATAATGATTCTGTAATTGGATTTGTTCTTGGGCACTCCTCTTTCTCTGTAAGCCAGGTACCTCCCATCACTGAGTCGAACCCTGGGCGAAGTGTCAACAGATTGCGCCGCCGCATTGGGCTCTAATTTCTCAGTCAGAGAAGGCTCTGCCACCTGATCACCACAGCCGAAGCAACTCATCATCAGAGCAAGAATGCTCCTGAAAACCATTCTCTGAAAATAAACAAAACAAAAAAAAAAAAAGGAAAAAAAAAACACAGACATCAAGATTCAAGCGAATGGTCTACGCAGAGTTCAAACCATGGAAACAGAGCTGTCCCACTTACCAATCACAAGCAATTAAAGGGATTGTTGTTGGGCGTTTATGTAGGCAGGAAAGAAGATGACAGATTGGCAGAAGAGGCTATACAAGCCTTTGACCTATCCAGTGACGCAACTTGAAATCTTGAATTGCAGACAATGACAACTGGGTTTTTGGTTCTTGAATATTTGAGTTTGTTTCGCACGAGAGCACATGGTGTGGAGTTTCCCACACATATAATCACTCAGTTTTTTTTTTTTTTTTTTTGGGTACTTGAATTCGTTCAAGAAATTATTATTGTCTTTAAAGATTTATTAAAAAATATTTGCCCCTTGCGATCCCAACAAGATCTCAGTAGTCTATTAGGTGGAAGGATCAGTGGCTAGTGCCCATAAAGAACCAACTCTTTATCCTACATCATTCTCTAATTTACCACTCAAAAATTAACTGAACAGAAAAAATGACTATTGTAAAAGAAAAAAAAATTTACCCTTATCTATTTAGATAGATTAGAAGTCATGTACTATTGATTATAAAAGTGTTTTATTTTTGTCCAATTATTACAAATTTCTTCAACTATTACACTACAAGCAGACACTTAAACTAATTATGTTTGTGTTAATTAGAATATCGACAGTGTTTAAGTTTTACTTTGTCATTTCATTCACACTACAATTGGTATTTTTTTTTTATTTGGAGATATTGTAATTTACTTAATTTGCTATTATTAAAGCACTAAATTTATTTTGTATTGAACTTTGAGTTAAAATAACTATAATATAAAAAATAACTTTGTATAATAACAGTATTAGTATATTCATTGACTTAAAATATTGTAATTGGATTAGTTATTCTTCAAATAAAAAAAAAAGTAAATATATAAAATAAAAGGGTTGGTAATAATCTATTAATATAATACCATATTAAGTAAAAGTGCTATATTAAGTAAAAATATTATTATATATAATGGCTATTATCTTATGACCTGGCATATCTTTTTAAATGTGAATGCAATTATTTAATTCCTTCTTGTTTTCTTGGAAAATATTATCATCCAGACTGCTCAGATAACGTGAACCATATTTTCATTATATATTTTAATAATTGATTTTTTGGGTGGAGGTCGGGGTGGGGGAGTAGAAACATTATAACTTTAAGAAAAATGTAATATAATCCTTGAAAGAATCAAGCATCTCAACAGCCTATCAGTGTGACTGGGCCAAGGAGTCAATAATTGGTACAAAAGTGTGGCACTTAATAATAAAATATTATAAATTGTTAGTAGCTGAATGAATAATTGTCCGAAAAATTATATTATAATAGAGTCCTTAGTAGTAAAAAAAATAATAAAATAATGCATGCCTATTCATTTGAATATATGTTATGCTTTTGGCACCCAACCCATTTTTGTCAATAATGCAATAAAGTCTTTTTCTCTGCATATGGACTGACAAGAAATTGATGACAGAAAATGTTTGTAAATTTTGGAGTGTTCCAAAATTTATATGAATTATTTTGATTACCAAGTGATATTAACTGTTTATAAAAAAATTAACAAAATAATTTTAAAAATGTGTATATTTTATTATTTTAAAATTATTTTAAATTTTGAATATCAATTACATTAAAAATTTTAAGTATAAAAGGTAAAAAAAAAAAGTAATACTTTTACTTTTGATATAAAAGTATTACATTTTCCTTTATAAGTGTAACATTACTTATAACGAAAAATATAATATTTTTGATGAAAAAAAAATAATACTGTTACATCAAAATATAAAAATATTACATTTTTTTTGAAAGGAAAAATATTACATTTGCTAGTATAAGTATTACATTTGCATATTGACTTGACTCGAATCGGCCTATCTCACCAATAAGATTCCGTGAGACAAAGTCTGACCCCTTTTCTAATTTCTTTCATTGTAATTAGGACATTTCAGTCTTTCCTACAAAGAATATGCCAGCATGAAAGAATCATAGACATGTTTTATACTTCAACCAAAGAATATTCTTTGTAACATTATTTTCTCAGAGGGAACATTTGGGTCCGAAATGGATAGTGTGGTCGATCTCTGCCTTTTTCAAAGCTCTAAATTATTGCCTCAAATAATTTATTTAATTTACTTTAATGAAATTACTGGAATTTACAGAAAAGTATACCTGAAGTGCAAGAAAGTTGAAATCTTTGGAGCTGTGAAACACATTTACCAGATTCTTCCCTTTAGACTTGGACTCATCTTTCGCCAAGTATCTTTCTGTGCATGCTGATATCGCCCATTTGCCGCCCTGATCTTACTTGCCGAACCACTCGCCGCCAGCTTTCGCCGGAAATTCTTCAGAGCACCGGAAATTGACATCACAATGGTCTAAGAAAAACTAAAATTGACTCTCTAAACTTTCAATATGCAAAACAACCATCAAGAATTCTTCTCTTTTCAGCCAAAACACAACATAATATAATCCTCAATGAATTCGAATATTCTTGTTTTATGTTCCGTGTATTAAGGTTCTTAATTAGTTCTTACGGCATAGCAATTTCTAATTTCACAATAAATAAATAAATATATATATATATATATATACACATATATTTGTTGATAACCCAAGTTTTTGACTTTGTCAAACTCTAACCCTATGAACTTATCTCGAACTCATGAGTCATAAATAGATAAAAGTCAATTTAGTTTCAAAACTCTACTAAGCTATACACTTTTATATACAAAGAGTTCAACTCAAACCCAACACTCAACACTCAAGTTTATAGGATTTGGTTCCTAAAATCATTATAGAGATAAATTGTAAGTCACGCAATCACTCCAATCAGCCTAGCTATTGATTAGATCGACTTTAGTCTTCATACGTGCATATAATAAATTCAATTCACACCTTTCATTATTCTGAACATTTTTTTCAAACAACCTTCAATCGTACGTAACATCAAATATGAAACACTACAATGGTGAAGTTTGGGAGCAAAGTGTGAAACACTATGCTAAATTCGGAGACTTCAAGACTTTATTTATCCTGAAAAAGTGATCGTAATAATATAAGGGTCAAACATAAATAATACGGGAGTAATATAATGGTATGGGGAGATACAATTAATGCCTTGGAAATAGAGGAATGGTTAAGTTAAATTATCCCTGCCATTAATGTCTTATCTCCTATTTATGCTTTAATCTGTCGAGGTACTCTAAAATATTCATAAGATTAACCTTTTGAAATCGAAATTAAATAATATTATCCTGAATTTATGATACATGTGTATGTACGTTACTTCATCACTAACCCCTCATTTTTTGAATGACAAAAATAATGAGTCAATTCAATAGTGGAACTTGATTCTTGAATTATATGAACCCGATGACACAAGTAATTTTGTAACTCGAAGAAAATAGTCTAATCATAAATAACGTAACTATATTATGTTTTATTTTACAAGTCTAATCATGGATAACTATATTATATATGAGATTTGGATTAAACTTGATATTGTTATAGATATTTCTATGATTTCAATTGTATAAGGAGATCGATATATAATGCATTGAATTAGTTAGATTGAACTAAATAGCTAGGATTCTTGTTGTGAGTATGCTATAATTAAATTGATTTCTTGTTTGATTAAGAATCTAATTATGCTTGAGAGTATTATTTGGAATTGTGTGTAATAGCTATTATAATATATAGGACATTCAATTAGTCACAATACTCACAATTTTAATCTCACTTTGAGGGAAGGAGATTGGAAGAATACTTATATGCTATGTGTTTGAAAAAAAATGCCCAAAACTAGTGTTGACATGAAAGTGAAATTCAATTCCTTGCTAATTGGTAGACAAATGGCTATGAGAATATCATTGGCATTTTTATTGTCTTTTCTTTGATTGTTGCCAAGTTTTTGCCTGATCCATAGTCCTAAAATACCATGTAACATTTATAAGTTGTTAGACAGGCAAAGCTCCGACAGCAGCGCCGCTGTGTTGTCTATCCCTTGTTTTCCCTTCATTTTCATCTGCGCATTCACTTCCCTCACTTTACCTCTCATCTCTTCCCCGCTCTTGTCCTCCACCACGCTCTTTACCGCTTTGGCTATATCTTCTCCGTAAAGCCGGCCATCATCATCCCTCATCACCTCCGTGGCGATGCCCAGCTCCACCGCCATCCTGGCGCTCACAAACTGCTCCGAGTGCATGGGAATAGCTATTATCGGAACTCCAAAGTGTATGCTTTCCAGAAAAGAGTTCCATCCACACTGCATCACAAACCCACCAATACTTGGGTGCCCAAGAATTTTGGTCTGAGGTGCCCATTTTTCAACTATTATCCCTCTCCCCTTCACTCTCTCCAAAAACCCATTTGGCAGTGCCTCCTCCAGGGGAGTCTCCTCCCCCGCCGGAAACCTAATTACCCATATAAAATTGGCGCTGCTAATAAGCTCTAGTCCTTTGGCTATTTCTTGAATCTCCTCCCTACTCAAGTAGTACTCGCTCCCAAATGAAAGGTATAGCGTTGAGTGTTTTTGTTTTCCGTCTAGCCATTTCATCATCTCAACATCCTTCTCCTTCTCCTTCTCCTTTTCCTGTACTCGAATGAGCGAGCCTATGGGTACGGTGGTTTTGCCGAGCACGGCGGAGAGGTGGTCAATGTACTTCCCCTCTATTTCCCTGCTAGTGTTGAGCAACAAGACTTTAGTGGACAGCTCCATGGCCCTTAGGATGGCGATTCTTTCGTCCAGGTCGACGTTTTTGTAGTTTTTCCTCAGATTCTTGAGCTCGTGTGGCCTCATGCAGATCTCCGAAAACGGGAAGCCGCTCGTTGTCCGGTGGCGCAGCAAGTAGTGAGCGAAGGCCATGGAGGCTGCCCCGGTGATGCCGTAGCAGACGGCGGGGATTTTCCGCGATGCGGCGGCCTCCGTCGCCCAGGGCTGGAAGATATCGTAGATGAGCAAGTCGGGTTTGATTTGGTCGAGGATGTGGCAGAAGCTTGGGCTGGCCATTCTGAATGCCTTGCAGAGAGTGAGAATGAGGTGGCGAGGGAGATCTTTTGTGGTGTGGCGGCTCGGATTAAGAAGCTCCGGGAAATCGCCGCCGGGGAGATTGATTTCCACCGTGTGGATTTTGTCATAGTGAAAGGAAGAAGAGGTTTTAACAGAAGAGAGGAGTACGGGAGTGGAACAAAAATGGATGTCGAAGTTGCGGTGGTGGAGCTCATTGGCCAGTTCCAGGTAAGGGACGAGGTGGCCATGAGCTAACCATGGCAACATTAGAACACGAAAACGACGATCCTGCGTTTGTTTCTTTCCCCCCATCAATACTCACTCGATCACTCGTTGTTGTTAGAAGAAGCTTCAGTTTCGTCAAACACCTTGTGCTCAGATAGCACTTCTGAAGCTCTGCTCCAGGAAAAGTCACAGGATCGAACTCTTGTACTGGAATATTGATTCTTTAGACTGCAACAAATAAAGAAAGTATAGAACAGATACTAGCTACCTTCTAATAAAAACTTCAGTTTCTCCTTTGCCAAGTGTGTTTTGGGTAAAGTAAGAAAGATGGTGAAGTTGCAATCTGGGGAAGCTCTCTGATCTGCCCCTTTTATTGAGATACATGCATGCATTTATGTAGTTCTTATTATATATATCATAGCATATTATAAAAGGAAAGGCTTGCTTGCAGCTTAAGGTGTGGCTCAATTCCTGTTAAAAATATTGGAGGTTTGAATTTGAGTTTACTCTTTAAGCATAGGAGTACAAGTGTTAAATTTTCTCAATTTATTTTATGAATTTCAGACTGGTTCACAAGATTAATTAAAGATATCATCAGACAAAACCGAATCTCAAAACTTAGGTTATAAAAGAAGAAGAAGAAGAATGGTACTTGATTTGGATCTAAACTTATTTAAAGAAATATTCAAGTACATGAGATCTATCAGCAGTTTCAAAAACTAATAAAGACAAGCTTCTTTGACACTATCGAATATCTTATGAAATTATTTATAATACTAGCTCTTTATATACTCTATATATGTACAATTGTACATATACAAACACCTCAAATTATAATAGATTTGGTTTAGCACTGCCAAACCACGTAGGCTTATTTTTATTGTGAAATTGAATAACTGATTTGTATATTTTGTTGTTGGTTGGACAAAGGCTTGAAAGGTTAAATTCAAAATTCTACCATTGAAATATTGCATTGGATACAAAGCAATGATATAATAATTATATTTAATAAATAATAATGCATGAGGTCAAAGATTGACCTTCCCCCTTGAGCACGTTAATTTGGATCGACTGACACGAGCTAGCCCTAGAATCCAGACGCTTTTAAATGACTCCATCCCATTCCCAGCTGCATGCATGATAATTAAATCAAGTTGATTTGTTAAAAAAAAATAATAAAAATAAATCAAGTTGATATAAATAAATATTTGACTTACTGACACAAACTAGCCCGAGATCCGAGACTCAAATAACCTCCAACCTAGCTGTAAATCAATTAATCTTGCATATGTGCCATTTATTTTGCATCTACGCCGCATTTAATAGACTAGTATCAATTATTGAGCACACTACTCAGGATAGCCTAAATAATTTAGGGACTATATATTATAACTATGCATAAGATAATAGAGAAAATGAGTGTATTGAAAGTGATTTTATAAATAAAAGAATCATAGTACTCTGTAAGACTATAAGGAAGAGACGGAATTTGACTTTTATAGTGCTAAAAAGGAGTTATTGACGAGATTTTACTAATACATTTGACATGACGCTTACGTAATAGTCGATTAAGTTAGTCACGACATGTGTCAATTTTGATATGACTTAGGTTAATGTGATAGTTGAATAGATATTTTGGAGTCCGAAACCTTAGTCAGGTAACCAAGTAGGTCAGTCCTCAACCTTGGAGCTCGGGAAACACATATAAGAGGTTGGACTAGTTCGGTACACATAGTATATACGCTCTGTATATCACACCAACTTACTTGGTTATATCATCTTAAATCTACTTAATATTTTTTTTAGAAGAATAACTAATATATTAATCATAAGTAGGAATATTTAATTTACAACGAAAAAGCTCAAAATGGTAAGCCATTTCTTATAATCATATACAAAAAACAACTTTCTCATCTAAGCTTAAAAAAAAAACTTGATTCACAGACTATTTCACAAATTGGAGGCTTTCCTGAAAGGAACTTGCTGCACGTTTATATTCATTATTGGCCTGGTTAAACATAGACAAGACTAGTTGAACAATCTTGGACACATTTCGGTAATCATCTCCTTTCTTCTGCTCATTAACAATATCCCCTTCGGTATATCATGGTTCAGAAAAGGCTCTTTGTTATTGTCATCTTTGTTGTTCGGGATAAATTTCATAACCACCATGACCATTTTTATCAAATCACCCTCTATAAATTTCGTATATAAAAATGAGAGGAAGAAACTCTCAAAAGAAGGGAGAAGAAAAATACAATCAGCAAGAAAACAAAAACCACAAGCAAAACAGCAAAGAAAAAGTGGGTGATTAAAGCTGCAAGCCCAACCCCAAAACAAAGACAAAACGTTGGTGGCAAAGCAAAAAGCCCACCCAAAAAAGCACACACAACCCCAAGCTTACTCTCCCAAAACCCAAAAACCAAAAGCAGAAGTAGATTCCTAAACCCAACTCCACTACGAAATAAAATACATTTTATTTTGAAAATGTAGCTTTCTGGAGAAGGAGGAGGAAAGCCGGAGAAGGGGACGGTGGCGGAAGGGAAGTCGACAGAGGGGAAGGGAAAGAGGGCGGCGGCGACAGTGGAGGAAACCGAGATGTGGTGGTAGGCGAGAAGGGAGAGGAGAGGCGAGAACGAGCAAACATGATATTAAATCAACCAATTATATATATATATATGATATTAAATGAACCAAACATGTTAATGAATATATTTTTCTTGTGAGAAATACTTTCTAAAGAATTTTTTTTTTTAATATATCTTTTTAAGAATTTAATTGATAAGAAAGTCATATGAGAAGCAAAACCAGAGGTGCTATTAGAAATACAAACTACTGGGAGAAGAAGAAGAAAAACGATGACAGTACACATTGTTGAATCTGAAAATAAGAAACGCACGACATACGAATTATATTATTGTTTACGATGAGTTCTTAGACAAGCAAAGCTCCGACAGCAGCGCCGCCGTGTTGTCTATCCCTTGTTTTCCCTTCATTTTCATCTGCGCATTCACTTCCCTCACTTTAGCTCTCATCTCTTCCCCGGCCTTCTCCGCCACCACGCTCTTTACCGCTTTGCCTATATCTTCTCCGTAAAGCCGGCCATCATCATCCCTCATCACCTCCGTGGCGATGCCCAGCTCCACCGCCATCCTGGCGCTGATAAACTGCTCGGAGTGCATAGGAATGGCTATTATCGGAACTCCAAAGTGTATGCTCTCCAGAAAGGAATTCCATCCACACTGCATCACAAATCCACCCACACTTGGGTGGCTAAGAATCTTGATCTGAGGTGCCCATTTTTCCACTATTATCCCTCTGCCTTTCACTCTCTCCAAGAACCCCTTTGGCAGTGCCTCCACTAGGGGAGTCTCCTCCCCCGCCGGAGACCTAATTACCCATATAAAATTGGCACTGCTAATTAGCTCTAGTCCTTTAGCTATTTCTTGAATCTCCTCCCTACTCAAGTAGTACTCGCTCCCAAATGAAAGGTATAGTGTTGAGTGTTTTTCCTTTCCATCTAGCCATCTCATAATCTCATCATCCTCATCCGAATCCTTGCCGCGGCCCTTGTTTTCCTGCACTCGGATGAGTGAGCCAATGGGCAGGGCTGTTTTGCCGAGCTTCTCAGAGATGTAGTCGATGTACTTCCCTTCAATTTCCCTGCTAGTGTTGATCAAACAGAGTTTCGTGGACATCTCCAAGGCCTTGGATGGCGGTTCTGTCAACGGGGTCTATATTTTCCGCGCTTTTACTCAGATTCTTGAGCTCGTGTGGCTTCATACAGACCGCCGGAAAAGGGAAGCCGTCGATTGATCGTTTATGCAAGAAGTGGTAGACGAAGGCATACGAGGCTGCCCAGTGATGGCGTAGAAGACGGCGGGGATGTCCCGCGTTGCGGCGGCCTCCGCCGCCCAGGGCTGGAAGGAATCATAGATGAGCAAGTCGGGTTTGATTTGGTCGAGGATGTCGCAGAAGCTTGGGCTGGCCATTCTAAATGCCTTGCAGAGCGGGAAAATTAGGTGGCGAGGAGATCTTTTGTGGTGTGACGGCTGGGAGAAAGAAGCTCCGGGAAATCCCGGGGGCGCAGGTGGATTTCCACCGTATGGATTTTATCAGAGTTAAAAGAAGAAGAGGATTTAGCAGAAGAGATGACAACAGGGTAGAACACAAATATATGTCGAAATTGCGGTCGTGAAGCTCATTGGCAAGTTCCAGGAAGGGAACAAGGTGACCATGAGCCAGCCATGGCAACATTAGAAGACGAAAACGACCAGGCATTGAAGCTTCGGTTTCTCCGACGATTGATCTGTATTTTGTGTGGTGATGATAATTGATGTCCCAATCTTGTAGAGCTCTCTACCCTTTTTATTGGTGTTTCTCTTCGCTAGATAATGCTGCGGGCATGCCTTTGAATTTTATAGTACGCAGTGTTTCTCACATTGTCACATATTTATATTGGAAACTTAATTTTATAATGATGCATGGAACATACCATGTCTAGATCAGATAGATCAGAGCAAATTTTGTTTGTCTAGATAAATCGTAATATTGAACCTGGTCCTC
>NC_044919.1:34327361-34338494 GCF_003576645.1 Ipomoea triloba | reverse complement strand
GAACCAAACATGTTAATGAATATATTTTTCTTGTGAGAAATACTTTCTAAAGAATTTTTTTTTTAATATATCTTTTTAAGAATTTAATTGATAAGAAAGTCATATGAGAAGCAAAACCAGAGGTGCTATTAGAAATACAAACTACTGGGAGAAGAAGAAGAAAACGATGACAGTACACATTGTTGAATCTGAAAATAAGAAACGCACGACATACGAATTATATTATTGTTTACGATGAGTTCTTAGACAAGCAAAGCTCCGACAGCAGCGCCGCCGTGTTGTCTATCCCTTGTTTTCCCTTCATTTTCATCTGCGCATTCACTTCCCTCACTTTAGCTCTCATCTCTTCCCCGGCCTTCTCCGCCACCACGCTCTTTACCGCTTTGCCTATATCTTCTCCGTAAAGCCGGCCATCATCATCCCTCATCACCTCCGTGGCGATGCCCAGCTCCACCGCCATCCTGGCGCTGATAAACTGCTCGGAGTGCATAGGAATGGCTATTATCGGAACTCCAAAGTGTATGCTCTCCAGAAAGGAATTCCATCCACACTGCATCACAAATCCACCCACACTTGGGTGGCTAAGAATCTTGATCTGAGGTGCCCATTTTTCCACTATTATCCCTCTGCCTTTCACTCTCTCCAAGAACCCCTTTGGCAGTGCCTCCACTAGGGGAGTCTCCTCCCCCGCCGGAGACCTAATTACCCATATAAAATTGGCACTGCTAATTAGCTCTAGTCCTTTAGCTATTTCTTGAATCTCCTCCCTACTCAAGTAGTACTCGCTCCCAAATGAAAGGTATAGTGTTGAGTGTTTTTCCTTTCCATCTAGCCATCTCATAATCTCATCATCCTCATCCGAATCCTTGCCGCGGCCCTTGTTTTCCTGCACTCGGATGAGTGAGCCAATGGGCAGGGCTGTTTTGCCGAGCTTCTCAGAGATGTAGTCGATGTACTTCCCTTCAATTTCCCTGCTAGTGTTGATCAAACAGAGTTTCGTGGACATCTCCAAGGCCCTTGGGATGGCGGTTCTGTCAACGGGGTCTATATTTTCCGCGCTTTTACTCAGATTCTTGAGCTCGTGTGGCTTCATACAGACCGCCGGAAAAGGGAAGCCGTCGATTGATCGTTTATGCAAGAAGTGGTAGACGAAGGCATACGAGGCTGCCCCAGTGATGGCGTAGAAGACGGCGGGGATGTCCCGCGTTGCGGCGGCCTCCGCCGCCCAGGGCTGGAAGGAATCATAGATGAGCAAGTCGGGTTTGATTTGGTCGAGGATGTCGCAGAAGCTTGGGCTGGCCATTCTAAATGCCTTGCAGAGCGGGAAAATTAGGTGGCGAGGGAGATCTTTTGTGGTGTGACGGCTGGGAGAAAGAAGCTCCGGGAAATCCCCGGTGGGGCGCAGGTGGATTTCCACCGTATGGATTTTATCAGAGTTAAAAGAAGAAGAGGATTTAGCAGAAGAGATGACAACAGGGGTAGAACACAAATATATGTCGAAATTGCGGTCGTGAAGCTCATTGGCAAGTTCCAGGAAGGGAACAAGGTGACCATGAGCCAGCCATGGCAACATTAGAAGACGAAAACGACCAGGCATTGAAGCTTCGGTTTCTCCGACGATCTGATCTGTATTTTGTGTGGTGATGATAATTGATGTCCCAATCTTGTAGAGCTCTCTACCCTTTTTATTGGTGTTTCTCTTCGCTAGATAATGCTGCGGGCATGCCTTTGAATTTTATAGTACGCAGTGTTTCTCACATTGTCACATATTTATATTGGAAACTTAATTTTATAATGATGCATGGAACATACCATGTCTAGATCAGATAGATCAGAGCAAATTTTGTTTGTCTAGATAAATCGTAATATTGAACCTGGTCCTCAAATGGTAAACAGCAATATGCTACTAGAATACATATAATAACCCAAATGATTAATATACAAACTCTCTAATACTAAGCTGCATTCCTTACCTCTGTTGTCATCAAATTGTTCACAGTATAATGGGAGAACATAAACATAAATTGCCGGTGTCACATCGTGACACTGTGATCAGCAGGCTGAAAATTCACTGGAACATGGCCTCACCAAACGTGCTACGACGTGGCACTGCTGGAGGTAATCTTCAAGGCTTTCCAACTCCATTATCCTTGCAAAATAACACTAACTTAATCTTAAATCTTATGAAATTTGACATAATCAATAAGCAAGATGACTAAATAAAAGAGAAAAAAATATGGACAAATAAACACTTATTATATGTGTATGTGTGTAAATTATAAAAATTACATCATTTTGAATTAATGATTAAAATAAGGCAAAAACTTGTGTGAGACCGTTTCACCGTGAGACGAGTCGGGTCATGAGGTAAATGTAACACTTATACGCACAAATGTCATACTTATATGCTCAAATGTAATACTAATTAGGAATAAAAATTTTGTTACTTATAAGGGTAAATGTAATACTTTTATGGGAAAATATAATACTTTTACATTTCGATTTAAAAGTATTACATTTTTCCTCAAAAGTATTATATTCTCCCTTGTAAGTAAGGAAAAATTGTCAACATTACTTATTATGAAAAATGTAACACTTTTTCTCTTATAAGTAACAAAAATTGTATTCCTAATTAGTATTATATTTGAGCATATAAGTACAACATTTGCACATATAAGTGTGACATTTGCATGGTACTTCGACCCGACCCGACCCGTCTCACGAATAAGGATCCGTGAGACGGTCTCACACAAGTGTGACCCTTAAAATAAATATACTTCCCAAATAATTGAGAAAATTAATACATTTGTGTATGATCAAAATCTTTTTATATTTAAATATCCACACAGACTTTAATTATATTTTTAAGAGTGTGCACAATTCAGTGAAAATTTTGTTAAACAATCGAATTGAAGAATTATTGATATCTGCTATTTTGTACAATTATTCACCCCTTATTCTAGTTGTTTTGAAGGTTATTTTCTGTATCCTAGTGAAATTGGGAATTGTTTGTGTGTTATATTGTCCAGGTGCTGAATTATCTACAAGGAACAACAAAGGAAGAATATTGAGTAAATTCCTTTTTTGGTCCTATACTTATTGTGCATTGGACACATTTAGTCCGCTTTTATTAATTTGACCACATTTTGCACAAAGTTATCAAAAAGTGGACAATGTTAGTCCACAGTCAACTCTTCCGTTTGATGGCCGTGAAGTGCAAAGGCATTTGTGTCCTTTCATGTTATACTGCTCATTTTAGTCCACAGTCAAATACAATCGTTTTACTGCTCATTTTATTTTTTTTCTTCTTCTTTAATTTTCATTGCAACTTGTATGTTTTCAATGGCTTTCGGGTTCTGAAGGTTGTCTGACTGGAGTTTCTGTTCTGTTAGTTTACCTGCATTGGGGGTTTTCTGTAAACAGGGCATCTTCGGCTGAGGTTTTAGAATGTCGGACGACTTGATGCTTCATTTCTCCTCAACCTCGTCGAACCAATCCGACAATTCTAAAATGGCGAAGCTCGAGGCACGGATGGTACGCAAGCCCGCATCCGCTCCTCAACCCGTTTCCTGGCTTGCTGCTGCTAAATTCGGGGATGCTGAGACCCTGCCGGAGCCTGTGGTGTCTAGTGATTCCGACGATGACGACGTGAGTTCCTGAATTTCTTGTTTTTATCGTAGTCACTTGGTGTATATATATATGCAGTGCACAAGGTGCTCATCTTCTTCCCTCATATCGTTGCTCTATGAACTTCTTTAGCTTTCCGCTAAACTTGATTAAACATTTTGATTGAGAAATAAATTAATCGGTGCTTGATGAGCACAAATGATGAGTGTAAAAGAGGATGTAATGTCGTTCCGCTGAGGATTGGGGCTATGGCACGTAATTGTGTGAATTACTAGGCACTAGAGTATATGAATTAATAGAATCCAAGTAACAAAGACTGAATGGTGTAAAAGAAAGCAATTGACTAAGGTGTAAACTGTATAATAAGGTATGGGCCAGATTAGGGGGATTGTAACCTTGATGTTCTAACAAACTCAGGATTAGGGAAAGAATAATTAACCAAGGGATATATGGGCAATGCACAAAAGAATTCTACTCAGCTACTTTCGTAATCAATAAGAGAATTAGACTAAGACCGCCCCACTGTCGTGATGCATCAATCATAACCTTAAGCACCTAAGCATTGTAAGCCCCCAAAATTACCTCTACTTTCATAGCAGGAAAATTAGGTTGAAATTGGTAAGGCTCGAGGTCTCCATCCAACTGTCGTTGTAATGAATCCCTCTCCTAGACTAGCAATTAATTCTGGCCACAAACCAATAACTAGTGCAAAGAAATCCCCAAATCAACATAAACCCTAGGTAAAAGATTCAATCCCTTTATGCAATTAATTACCAATTGAACATCAAGATTAACAATGGATCCCTAATCCAAACCCATAAACGAACTACTCCCGCATGATGGGAGTAAACAAAACAAAGCAATAATTAATAACCATAAACATTGCAAGAAAGTAATAAAGGAATAAGAGAACTTAATTGATAAAGAACAAATCCAATCTTCAATCTTTGATTCCAATCTTGAAATTAACTAATCTAATGTGAAACTAATCTAAACTATGCTAGGGAAATATAAACTAAAAGCTAGGGTTCAGAACTCTGTAAGGGAACCTCTTTTAATTGTAGAGAATAGGTAGGATATATAAGAGATATATGGGCCTTGGCCCATTAGGCAACTTCCAATCCTTTTCCCATTTGTATTCTTGTTTCCTTTCTTCCTTGTAATTCCTTTTTCTTCCAGAACTTGTCCAAAATGCTCTAAATTTCCTCCTTTGTAGTTCCTTGTAGATAATTCAACACTTGGACAATATAACACACAAACAATTCCCAATTTCACTAGGATAAGGGAAATACAATTAAAATAAGGGGTGAATTATTGTATAAAATAGTAGATATCAGTGCTCACTTGGTGTATTTTGATCTTTCAGTAGTTAATAGTTTCCATATGGAGCAGTAATTATACAGTAGCAAGGAAAGATTGCTTTAGCTAAATGATTGTGTTGCAATTCTTCGTCCAGGGTTTCCAATTTCTTTGATTTCGCTACGAGATTTAGGTCGGGTTTGGTGGTTTTGGTCGGATGGTCTGTAAGGGCTTCGTCGCTAGTCTGATGGTTTCTTCGCGTTTGACTGGGGAGACCAAGTAACAAAGAGCCTGATGAATAATTGAACATGAAAGGACACAAATGCCCTTTCACTTCACGGCCATCAAACGGAAGAGTTGACTGTGGACTAACATTGTCCACTTTTTGATAACTTTGGGCAAAATATGGTCAAATTAATAAAAGCGGACTAAATGTGTCCAAGACACAATAAGTATAGGACCAAAAAAAGAATTTACTCAAGAATATTGGAGCATTTTGGACAAGTTCTGGAAGAAAAGGGAATTACAAGGAAGAATACAAGTTGGAAAAGAATTGGAAGTTGCCTAATGGGCCAAGGCCCATCTACCTCCTATATATTTGACCTATTCTCTACAATTAAAGGAAGTTCCCTTACAGAGTTCTAAACCCTAGCTTTTAGTTTATATTTCCCTAGCATAGTTTAGATTAGTTATACATTAGATTATTTAATTTCAAGCTTGGAATCTTGGATTGAAGTTGGATTTGTTCTTTATCAGTTAAGTTTCTCTTCCCTTTATATTTCTTGCAATGTTTATGGTTATTAATTATTGCTTTGTTTTGTTTACTCCCATCATGCGGGAGTAGTTCGTTTATGTTGGATTAGGGATCCATTGTTAATCTTGATGTTCAATTGGTAATTAATTGCATAAAGGGATTGAATCTTTTACCTAGGGTTTATGTTGATTTGGGGATTTCTTTGCACTAGTTATTGGTTTGTGGCCAGAATTAATTGCTAGTCTAGGAGAGGGATTCATTACAACGAAAGTTGGATGGAGACCTCGAGCCTTACCAATTTCAACCTAATTTTCCTGCTATGAAAGTAGAGGTAATTTTGGGGGCTTACAATGCTTAGGTGCTTAAGGTTATGATTGATGCATCACGACAGTGGGGCAATTTTAGCCTAATTCTCTTATTGATTACGAAAGTAGCTGAGCAGAATTCTTTTGTGCATTGCCCATATATCTCTTGGTTAATTATTCTTTCCCTAATCCTGAGTTTGTTAGAACATCAAGGTTACAATTCTCCTAATCTGGCCCATATCTTTATCATACAGTTTACACCTTAATCAATTGCTTTCTTTTATTCCACATCATTCAGTCTTTGTTGCTTGGATTCTATTAATTCATATACTCTAGTGCCTGGTAATTCACACAATTACGTGCCATAGCCCCAATCCTCAGCGGAACGACATTACACCCTTTTTACACTCATCATTTGTGCTCATCAATTATAGTTAATAAATTTTTAAACAAAATATTTATCAATTGTTAAAGATTTTTAAGAAATTTTATTATCGATAGTTTGGTTAAAAAGTATCGGTTAACTGAATTAATAGATCGGTTAGGTGAATTGTTATTTTGTGTGTGTGTGTGTGTATACTAGTTATAATGCGTACATTGTGCGATTAAATTAATATCTAACACGAAAGTTAAAATATAGTACAATTTTTAAATATTAAATAATTAAATATAAAATAAAAATGAGTATTTATAATATGATCAAAATTAGTATTTTAAACTTGTAGTAAAAGTAGTAGTAAAAATGAAAATTGTTGTAGATAGTTATAATCGATAATAAAAATCATGTTCTAACAATTTTTCATATCAAAATAAATTAAATCTTCGTAATGCAATATTGATTAGACAGTAAAACTTAACTTAATTTTTGTTAAAAGTGACATGGTTATTGATGGATACCCCGATTGGGGTACCCGATCCGAGAAGACCGGTATCTGGAGCCCGCTGACTGGCCGGACCAAATAGATATGTAGCCCGATTGTTTAGATCTGTGTGGCTCAGTCCAGGCAGGCAGTCGGGAGGCAGTGCCCGGCCAGGTGCGCTCTGAAAGGTGGTTATCGTACAAAATTAGGAAACCTGAGGCGAGATTTAGGGAATTTTGCCTTAATCCGAATTTGGTAACTTCCACGTCAGTTGGATAGCCTAAATTGCTTTCCTAAATTATATTTGTAAAGAATTTTACTTATTTTCTTGTGTAGGCTTATTATTCCTGTATAAATACCCCTCGGGGTCATATTGTAAGGGGTTCGGATTGGAATACAAGTGTAGTAGCACTTTAATTAAGCGTGTATTCTCTCCTAATATTTTTCCTAAGTCTACGGTAGTGTTGGCTTGCCGAAATAGTTGTCACGCAGCCGTAAAACCAACCGTTATAATAAGTTTAGTGACATATATTGTGAAATTGTCATAAAAGAGTTATGTAATTTAGTTATACCATATAAATTCATAAGTTTTCTTTGTGTATATATGTCGAAGTTGCGGTCGTGGAGCTCATTGGCAAGTTCCATGTAGGGGACTAGGTGGCCATGAGCCAGCCATGGCAACATTAGAACACGAAAACGACCATGTCTTTGTTTCTTTTCCTCCATGAATACTCGATATGATGAATTATTGAAGCTTCGGTTTATATTTCTTTGTTTTTTTTCCTCCATTGTTACATATTTATATTGGAAACTTTATTTTATAATGGTGGAAGATACCATGTCTGATCTAGAGAAATTTTTGTTTGAGTAGTCGATCCGAGACCACAAGTTTTCTAAGTCTTATATTAGGAATCAATTTATCAAAATTTGGACATTGAAACTTTAAAGGAAAAAAAAAAAAATCTCCTATAAACCCAACATGGAATTCACAATGTTTTTTTTTTTTTTTTTTTTTTTGAATACTATTGACTCTGTTACAATGTAGTATCGGTTCATATGGAATTCACAATGTAGGATAATTGAAATTTCAAAATGTTCCAATCCTAGTGAACCAAACAAGTTGTAAATAAATTTGATAACGTCACTAATGGATTAGGGTACTCAGATTGGTGCTCGGACTCAATCCAAGTGGCCAGACTCCACACTCGACCTCAAGCACTCGACCATTTAACCTTTGCGATTGAGTTGGTAACGAAGTATATGTGGCGATAAAGTTTCTTCGCACCTCAACTAAACTAGTTTAGGTTTAATTACGAATATGCTTATAAAAATATTTTGTCAAGAAGACATTGTAACCGAGTCAATAGTACTCAA
Source organism: Ipomoea triloba (assembly GCF_003576645.1). Lineage (NCBI taxonomy): Eukaryota > Viridiplantae > Streptophyta > Magnoliopsida > Solanales > Convolvulaceae > Ipomoea > Ipomoea triloba. The sequence goes on along the minus strand of NC_044919.1, from coordinate 34,330,275 downwards.
AAAAAAATATTTTGTCAAGAAATTACTAACATAATATATAAGGTGTTTTGGTAATGACTAATCTGTCAATCTTTTAGTGGATTTATTTGATTTTAACATATTGACTTAGTCAAACTTAGTCCCTTTTTGGTAATTAAATAGCAATTTCCATTAACATGTAGATTTAGAATGTTAAAAGTAATAGTGTTTTAGATTAATGAATTGCATTTATTTATTTTAAAAGGCTATTTTACCCACTCATTTATACTCTTAATTTATATATTTAACTAATAGTTAATAAAAAAGCATTAATTTATATAAAATATATTATTATTAATTTATATTTATATAATACGTAGTACAGTAGTAGTTAATAATATAAAATTTATAACTTATTTTTACCCTTATTTTAATCACATCAATAAGATATGTTTCTCTGAGTTTATGATTTCACAAAAATGGTATCTGCAGCATCCGCAACAGCAATATTATTATTATTAAGTTGCCATCTAAAATAGTAAAATCTAAAATATTTTGAGAATAAATATATGAAAAAATAATATATTAAAATAATTATAAGTCATTTTATATATTTCAATCTAAATTATCAAATATATTTATATAAATCAATAATATAACTTATTAGTAAAAATAATGTGCACAGCCTATTATCAATTATCAATTAATACAATTCGCTATTCATCACCATTATTTCATAACAAAAATAAAAAATGAAAAATAAAAAGAATATAAATCGTGTACTCCACTAGTTGGGCAATGGACCAGCATGGTACGTGACCAAATAGTAAAATGCAGTGTAAATCTCGTGGTTGTTTTTTTCAATGATGACGCATATAAAATTACACATACGATTCACAATGCGAAGTATATGTTTTTAAATATAGTACGGATTACATATTTTTTCCTACAACTAATGTGATAAATTTTCTTTGAAATCGTAAAATTATTGATAAAATAATTCAATTCTTTGCGCCTTGTGACTATACAAGTTACTAACAAATCATTCATGAAGTTGATATTTTTATACTCCATACTAAAATTTGAGAAATTACTTCAATTTTAGTCAATTGTTCTTTTAATTTGATCCAGAAAAAATGTGAATTGACTTCCATTCACATAAGATTTCATAAAAATGTTGATAAGTGTTTATTTGTCCATATTTTCTCCCTTTTATTAGATCATTAATTTTGTTTGCTAATCATTCCAAATTTCATGAGGATTAATGCTTATTTGTATTATTATGCAAGGAGTATGAGTTGCAAAGCTTTGGAAGCAAAGATGAGTATTTTCATGTATTTTGGATGCATTTGGAGTCAATGAGAGCCAACTATGAATCTATGGAGATTGATGCAACACTTCTCAGAATATATGAGAGGAAATTATGTTAGCGAATAGTTGTATTAATGACGGGATTCTTTGTCACATAAAGAACACTTTAACGACAGTAAATATACATACTATATCACTATATGCTCACTAATGACGGTATCATATCTCGTCAATAATTATTTTTATCCTCGGAAGATATAACGCCGGGTCACGACGGCAAATTTTTCGTCATTAAAAGTCTTTTATGATGGTTTTTGAATTTGACGGTTTTACCTTTCACGAATAGACAATTTTCTTGTAGTGTTAGTCACGACATGTGTCAATTTTGATGTGACTTGGGTTAATGTAACAATTAGTTGAATACTTAAATAGATATTTTGGATGCCGAAACCTTAGTCAGGTAGCCAGGTAGGTCGGCCCTCAACCTTGGAGCTCGGGAAACACATATAAGAGGTTGGACTAGTTCAATACACATGGTATATGTTCTGTATGTGACATCAACTTACTTGGTTATATACTCATGTTGAATCTACTTAATTTCAATCCATGAAAAAAAATCTTCCCACCATTAACCTAGCAACATCAATTATAGAACTGATATTAATAAGCAATTTGTTTTTGTTATTTTTTTTTTTACAAAATCGGATATCTAGTGTCATGAAAATGCTTAAACGAATTAAATGTGTTAATTAATTTTTCCTGTAAAATTATTTCTATTAAATATACTCTCAAAAATACTTTTCTAAGAATTTAATTGATGGAAAATAATAAAAAGGAATAAGGTTCAAATTGGCCACTGAATGAAAAAAATGTGCAATTAGGCCACTGAATACTCCAAATGCATGCAATTTTACCTGATAGCAGGTTACCTTTCATTTCATCAGGTTGCTTGCTTACCTGGATGGTGATGTGGCATTTTAAAATAATTTTTTAATAATAAATATAAAAAATTAAAAATTAAAAATTTAAAAATATTATTTTTAAATATTATTTTTAATATATTTAATATTAATTTTTTAATATTAATTTTATAATGTTTTAATATTAATTTTTTAATATTTTAATATTTTTAATTAATTTTATTATTTAATAAATATTAAAAATTAAAAATAAAAATTAAAAAATATTAATTTTTTAATATTTTTTATATTCATTTTTAAATATTTTTTAATATTAATATTTTTAAATATTTTTAATTAATTTTTAATTTTAAAGTTTATTATTAAAAAAAATATGTTAAAATGTCAACTCACCATCCATGTAAGCATGCAACTTTGGAAGATAATCTGCTATCAGGTGAAATTGCATGCATTTGTAGTGTTCAATAACCTAATTGCACTTTTTTTTTCCGTTCATGACCTAATTACACTTTCAGGTTATGTTCAGTGGTGAATTTGAAGTGGTTAATTTGATCTTTATTCCTAATAAAAATCATCATATTGTATTGTAGGGACAAGCAAAACCCAGAGGTGCAATTAGAAATACGTACTATTTCCTCCAATTCCAAAGAGACTGCGTAAAAAACGATGACAGTACACATTATTGAATCTGAAAAAACAAAAAAAAAAAAAAAAAAAAAAAAAAA
>NC_044919.1:34261885-34325307 GCF_003576645.1 Ipomoea triloba | reverse complement strand
ACTAGTATTTTCACCCGTGCGTTGCACGGAATGAATTTGTTATAATATTTTAAGAAATATTTGAATCGATATACAATTATATAAATTATAACATCGAATATGAGTATGAATAAGTGTATAAATGCAATTATAGTATGAGTCTTCCTTGCATGTAACAAATATCACAAAAATTCAGTGTTCTAAAATAAGTGTATAAATGCAATAGGTAGATAATTTACATTATTGCATCATATTCATTAATTTAATTACTTGTCGGTTAGTTATTGCAAGATCTTGAAGTACACTTATATTTTGATATTCAGTAAGTATAACTATATTAGAGAAAAATTTACATGGGAGTAATGGGATAATCAGTTGAGTAATTGTTGGTTGACCGTAGAGCGTTGTGTTGGAGGAAGAAGATATATAGTGAAGATGATATTGCCCTTCACTATATATCATCTTCTTCCTTCAACACGTTGATATTCTCTGGACAAATAACTGTTGGAAAAAAATTAGCATAAAATGGCATTTTACTGCCAATATTGTGGTACAAATATATGTGGGGTCCACTTTTGATTTGGGTCGGGTCAAAGTGGATTCGTGTTCTTCGTAGTTAGACGAAATGATTGATATATTGTACGCTCAAAACTGATAATGGGTGAATGAGAAATAGGTTCTCAAAGTTGACCAATTTGAGTTAGAAAAATATAGAGAAAAACCTTTCAAGTAAATTTTGTCCCACATTGGTTTGAGAAGTGGTTTGCACCACTACTTATACAAGAGTTTTTCTAAGGCTTATTGAATTGTATAACATAGAGGCTCTCTCTCGCGCGCGCGCGCGGAGGGGGGGTGCAAATGAAATCCCAAAATAAACTTAAAAAGGCTTGACTCGTGCACCGACACATGCATGCACGAATGTCGTTCAGAAAATTGGTTGGCCTACACATGCATGCACGAATGTCGTTCAGAAAATTGGTTGGCCTTGCAGGTTGAATTATGCCAAATTTTCATATTTTTTACAATATTACGAGGATATTGTTTTTATTAATAGTATAGATTGCATTGCAGAGAAATATATTGTTTTTATTAATAGTATAGATTGCATTGCAGAGAAATATATTGTTTTTATTAATAGTATAGATTGCATTGCAGAGAAATATATTGTTTTTATTAATAGTATAGATTGCATTGCAGAGAAATATATATACTGAATTACTACCATAGATTGCATTGCAGAGAAATATATATACTGAATTACTACCAAATTTTCATATTTTTTACAATATTACGAGGATATTGTTTTTATTAATAGTATAGATTGCATTGCAGAGAAATATATTGTTTTTATTAATAGTATAGATTGCATTGCAGAGAAATATATTGTTTTTATTAATAGTATAGATTGCATTGCAGAGAAATATATTGTTTTTATTAATAGTATAGATTGCATTGCAGAGAAATATATATACTGAATTACTACCATAGATTGCATTGCAGAGAAATATATATACTGAATTACTACCATCAGTAATTCTAGTCTAGAATTGTATTACGAATAGGAACGTAAGGAAGAATATATTTTATTAGGAATTCTATTTTAATTTACAATTGTATTAGGGATAGGAATTGTATTACCATATTTTACAATATTACGCACACCAAAATATTATAGGTCTATTTTAGGCGGGAAGTTAAAACTGAGGATATTGTTTTTATTAATAGTATAGATTATTATTATTTAATATATTAGATTTATTTTTATATAGATAAAAAAAAGGACTAATTATATTGTAGAAAAGAATTTTTTATTAATTAATTTTTTAAGGTGATGTACTTTGATAAAACTTAACACAAAATTGTGATGACGATAAGTTTGACTTTAAATGCTAGCTTCTTCAATTTCTTGTTATTATATGGTTATAACAAAATAAAACATAGAAAGTAACGATAAGATAAATAGGATTGAAGAAGGTAGGTTCTCTATCCCGGTAAAAAATAGTCTCATCACCACTTGATATTTTCAAGTGTACTATATTTGATTCGAGATTGATATTTCCAATCATTTCTTATGATTCAAATTCCAACTACATACTTTAGATACGCCATTCATTTTGATCCAAATAGTTAAAAAGAAAATTCTAGATTTTCGTCTACTTTTTTTTGATAGTTGAAACAGTGAAAAGAAGGAACCAGAGTCCAGAACATATGAAATGGGTATTAATTAATTAGCACAATAATATTATATTGAACATAAATAAATAGAGGTAAATCTTTGAATGACGATGAACGTGCCTTAGCTTTATGCTACACACAAATGTGAAGGCATGCACATACACCATCCTATTTTTATTTATTCTTATTGACTATAACCAATGCAAAGAATTAATTAAAGTTATTTATCTAGTAATCTGGGCAATGAAACTATCCATCTCCAGGCGAGATATGCCACCTTCCATCACAGACTCCTTCACGGCTTTCCCCACTTGTGCCGCCTTATTCCTCAGCTCCTCTCCTTCCGGAGACGCCATCAATCTCCTTATGGCGTTTCGGATTGTGGTGGACGTTATTATTTCATCCCTACGTTCCCAATCCTTGATGGGTATTCCCGTTTTAAGGACTTCTGTGATTAGAATGGCATTCCTAGGCTGGTCAAATTGGATAGGCCAGGTCGCTAGGGGGACTCCCCTGCACATACTTTCCATGCAGGAATTCCACCCGCAATGAGTCAAGAACCCGCCTGTGGAAACATGGTCCAGTATCTCTAATTGGGGTACCCAATCTCGGAGAATAAGCCCACGCCCTTCAACTCTCTCTTCGAACCCTGCCGGCAACTCTATCTTGGTGTTTTTGTATGCTTTGGTCAGATCTTTCACCACCCAAATGAAGTTTTGGCCACTTTGTTCTAGGCCTTCCGCTAGCTCGTAGAGTTGCGGGTCGGAGAGAATTGTCTGCGTGCCGAACGAGACGAAGATCACGGACTTTGGGGGCTGTTTGTCTAGCCATTCGAGGCATGGGTTGCGAGATAAAGAATCATCGTCGCGCTTTGTGTTTTGTTTAGTTACCACTGGATTGAACGGACCAATCCCCCAAACAGGCCCTTTTCTCGCTAGCTTATAGACCATGGAAAGCAGGTCTAAATGCGGACCCTCTATCGCTCTACACGAGTCATAAATACTGCCCTTGCAAAAGGCGTGGTAGTTCTTGCGTTGATCCACGATGAACTTCAAGAACTCCGCCGGGAAACAACTGGACGGAGTTGGAAGCCGGTCGGGGATTACGGCCCCGGCCGGGAGAACAAATTTCCCGACAAACTTCCAGAGAAACGAAGGGAAGTAAAGGGCTTTACGCAAGACCTCCCACACGAGCGAGGCGTCGTGGAAAGCGGACCCCACATAGAAGTTATAGGTCTCGATATTTTCCACGGAAGCCGCCACGTCCTTAACGGTGTTAATCATCAGGGCGTCGTTAACGACCACGAGCCGCTCGCACTTTGCCGATAGCTCCTCGAGGAGGTCTCCGATGGGTCGGCGCAAGTACGCGGCGGCGTTCATGGCCGAGGCTAGGACGTCCAAGTAGGATTGGAATTCCGTACTGGGGTTAGTGTTGGAAAGGTACACCGGAGGGGCGGGGAACTCGTGGAAACGCAACGTGGGATAATCCGAAGGGCTCCACCCTTCGATTCGTCGCTTAACGGCGGCGATGTCCACGCTTAAACCCACGAAGTAGACCGGTAAGTTGTAAGACGCGATGAGACGAGACAAATGGACCAGCAAATTCAGGTGGCCCTGCGCCACGAAGGGCACCACCACCACTATCACTTCACTTTTAGTATCATTCTTTCTTGCAGAGTTCACAGACGCCATTGTATTGTACGGATCGGAGCAGAGAGTTTTAGGATGCTCTTTCTATATTTGTATCATCTTTCACATATATAGAGTTTTAGGATGCCCTTTATCTGGATCTATATCATCTTTCACATATTTAATTTGGTTATTTTGTTGTGATACCACAGAAATTACTAACTCCCATGTTTTCTAGTTTTTCTTAGAAGGGGGTTGGTGCTAATTGCCAACCAATTTTATTTTCTATAATATTTCATTAGTGTTATTCATAGACAACAATTAAATTATTATTTCAATCATCTTAAACATTATTACCGTACGTCTGGTGATCTAATGGCATAAGTCCAAACGCTCCATTAAAACCAATATAATGGCAGAAATAGCCCAGAAGCTAAGATATATTAGCTAATCATTATTTTATGAAAGGTGGACAACAAATAAAAAGTACATTATTTGTGTGCATAAAGTATATATATTGAAAATATATTATTTTGGACTTTTTCAAGCTTCAATACCCTCATTTAATTATTCAATGATGGGTTAATCTCTACATGGTAAACCCCCACTGGGGATTGAACCTGTGATCTCTCATTACTTGGAAGGGCCACAGCTATCCAACTTCACCATAATGTCTTTGACAATTTAAAAAAAATAATCTTAATTAAGTTGGTCAAACAATTAACTTATAATCTCAAGGTTTGAAGTTGGACTCCGGTTGGAGTGCCAAATCAAAGGAAATAGACGTGATTAAGATGCATGTACCAATTATCATTTCAAAAAAAAAATAAAACTCCCAATTATATTGCTTAAAATTCGTATGTATAGTACGACAGTACGGCCATGAATGATGAATGCATGCAAATTAATTGCAGAGTTTTTCCAACTCTTGAACAGCTGCATCTATCTCTTCCTCCCTCCTTAATTTCAAATCCTCACTCATCTTCTTCATATTCCTCTTCAGTGTCTCCCCACGTTTCCCTGCACCCATCACCTCTCCCACAACGCGGGCCATCTCGTCCCGCCGGAGCTTTCCGCCGCTGTCTCTCTTGATCTCCACAGCCACTCCCAAGTCAACCAGACACCGCGCGTTCAACGGCTGCTCAAAGAACCCAGGCAGGGCTATGATCAGAACGCCGAAATTGATGCTTTCCAGCGCAGAATTCCAACCGCACTGGCTAACAAATCCGCCAATACTTGGATGGTTAAGGATCTTAGCCTGCCGGGCCCATCCTTGTATTATTCTTCCTCTGTCCTTAACCCTGTCGAGGTAGCCATGAGGGAGAGCCTTCTCGGCGGTTAGCTCCTCTCCCTTTCGGAATCTCATCACCCATATGAAGTTCACGTTGCTGAGCTCAAGCCCGTGCGCGATCTCTTCAATTTCATTCTCGCTCGGAAAGTATTCGCTTCCGAACGAGACTAGTACCGTGGACCCCTCCTTCTTCTTCCCGAGCTAATCCAGGATATCCGCGTCGGCGTTTGTGGTGGGAACTTCGACTATGGAAGCTACCGGCACCGGAACCACCTTGCAATTGATCAGCTCGGACATATAGTCTATGTACTTCGCCTCGATTTCACTTGAACTACTCACCAGCATCACTTTCTGTGGCGCGGTCCATTTTTCGTCGGGATCTTTCTCGTCGCCCTTAACGTTGCTATTCATTTGGTGAATTAACGATAACTCATAGGGCTTGAAATGGACAGCCGGGAAGGGGTAGACGCCGGGAGCGTTTCTGACGAAATGAGAGAAAAACGAGAAAGAAGCGGCGCTGGAGATGGAGAAACGGACGGCAGGGATATGAAGCGAGTGCGCTATACCTGTTGGAGGATAGCTGTTAGGAAAAAATATCTAGGGGTAGTTGTGTACTTTTACACAAATCTGTTTCTCCGTTTCTTCCCTTCTCCTTGCTTATATATATGATGTACAGTACTTCTTCTTCTTGACTTCACGAAGCTCCTTTTCGATAGAAGCTAAGTGTGTCTGTGAGCTCCATATATACTGTTGAGCTTCTCGACTCATTTTATCAAAATCTGGAATATCAGATTTTATATCACTCATTTTCTGATAAGGCTTCAGCACAAGCTTAAAATCTGAGCCCCATGCTGCACAAGACTCACTAACATCATCCTTATCTTCATCGGCAATGACGAACCTGCGGCGGCGGCGGACTTTATTTACCGCCTTGAGCTCCTCGCCATTATCGTCGATCTCCACAGATCTGCTCCGGGAACTACAATTAATGAGTACTGTACTCATGCTTTCTCCAACAACGTCCATGGATCTGCTCCAGGGACTACGGTTGAAGGCTACTGATGGAGGATAATCGAGCACTTTGCTCGAACTATTTTCGGATCTGCTCCGATTGAAAGCTGTAAACAGGGGACTGATGAGCATTTTGCTCAAAAACTTCATGCTCCGTGAAGTGCCTGATTGGAAGAAGAGGACATATGCGTGTTTGGGGATGTCCGTCTGAAGTGCGTATATATAACCCACAAGAAAAGAAGTTGGACCCGAGAACTATAAGTGGTTTCTTTGTTGGATACGCACAGTCCTCGAAGGGTTACAGATTTTACTGTCCATCTCATTCTACTAGGTTTGTGGAATCAAGAAATGCCAAATTTCTTGAAGATGATTTGATTAGTGGGAGGGATCGGTTCAAGGATTTAATTCCTACTCAAGAACATAATGAACTCTATCCTTCTACATCATTAGATAGGTTGATACTAGATCAAAATACCCCTCAGGATCACACGGGTATTGAACAACCTATTGATGAAATTCCACAAAATGCTGAGATTATTCCAGTAGATCAACCAATTCAGGAAATTCCTGAAGAGGAAGTTGAACCATCAACTCTTCAAAGAGAAAGTAGTCCAGCATTAAGAAGATCTACTCGAATTAGAAAATCGGCAATTCCTAGTGATTATATAGTGTATTTACAAGAAAGCAATGTTGGAGAAACAAATGATCCTGAAACCTTTTCACAAGCCATAAGTTGTAAGGAATCTGATTTATGGTATGAAGCCATGAAAGATGAAATGAGTTCCATGCGGAGCAATGATGTTTGGGACCTTGTAGAGTTGCCTAATGATGCCAAGGCTATTGGCTGTAAATGGGTCTATAAAACCAAAAGAGACTCATTAGGCAACATTGAAAGATACAAGGCTAGACTTGTTGCTAAAGGATTCACTCAGCAAGAAGGAATCGATTACACAGAGATATTTTCTCCTGTGTCAAAGAAAGATTCACTTCGTATCATTTTGGCTTTAGTTGCACACTTCAATTTTGAACTGCAACAAATGGATGTGAAAACAGCATTCCTTAACGGTGATCTAGAAGAGGAGGTTTATATGAAACAACCTGAAGGTTTCTCTTCTAGTAAAGGTGAGCATTTGGTTTGCAAGCTCAAGAAGTCCATTTACGGATTAAAACAAGCCTCCCGCCAATGGTATATAAAATTTGATGGGATTATTTCTTCATATGGTTTTGTTGAAAGTCCAATAGATAATTGTATATACCAAAAGGTAAGTGGGAGTAAAATATGTTTTCTTGTTTTATATGTGGACGACATTTTACTTGCAACAAATGATAAAGGGATGCTACATGAGGTAAAGCAATTTCTTTCTAATAATTTTGATATGAAGGATATGGGCGAGGCATCTTATGTCATTGGCATAAAGATCCATAGAGATAGATCACGTGGTGTTTTGGGTCTATCACAAGAAGCCTATATTAACAAAATTTTAGAAAGATTTCGGATGAAGGATTGCTCACCAAGTGTTGCTCCTATTGCGAAGGGAGATAAGTTGAGTTTGGATCAATGTCCAAAGAATGATTTTGAAAGAGAATCCATGAAGGATATTCCATATGCTTCAGTTGTTGGTAGTCTTGGTTATGTCCAAGTCTGTACCAGACCGGACATTGCCTTTGCTGTGGGAATGCTAGGTCGATATCAAAGTAATCCGGGTTTAGACCACTGGAGAGCTGCAAAGAAGGTTATGCGGTATCTTAAGGGTACCAAAGATCATATGCTCGTGTTTAAGCAGACGGATCTATTGGACGTCATTGGGTATTCTGATTCAGACTTTGCCGGTTGTGTTGATTCACGAAAATCAACATCAGGGTACATCTTTATCATGGCCGATGGGGCTATATCATGGAGAAGTGTTAAACAAACTTTAATTGCCACTTCTACCATGGAAGCCGAGTTTGTTTCATGCTTTGAGGCAACTTCACAAGGTGTATGGCTAAAGAATTTCATCTCTGGGCTTAGAATCATGGATTCTATATCTAAGCCGTTAAAAGTTTACTGTGATAACTCAGCTGCTGTCTTCCTAGCTAAAAATAATAAAAGTGGAAGTCGAAGTAAACACATCGACATTAAGTTTTTAGCTATCAGGGAGCGCATTAAAGAGAAAGTTGTGGTCATTCAGCATATTAGTACTGAGTTGATGCTAGCAGATCCTTTGACTAAAGGCATGCCTCCATTTAAATTCAAGGATCTTGTTGGAAAAATGGGACTTTCGTCCACTTTGTAATTTGTATATATACATTCAATTTTAATGAAATTCTTTTGCATTTGGAAATTTTCTCAAGTGTGTACACTTTAATTTATTGAGAAAATACTTCAGTTGGATTAGAAATAAACATATGGTTTATTTCATTAAGTTTTATTTCCTAATTAAGTGCTTGAAGGCAATTTACATTTGATCATAATGGATACTACTCGCACTAATGAAGACATATCATTATGGTTAGTGTTATCTTGTACTTTGAGTTTGATGTTTGCACCAAGTGGGAGAATGTTAGATAAATGTCACTTTCATTAGGAAAGTGGATCCACTAGCAGAAAACATGGATCCACTATCCCCTTAAAATCAGGGATTCATTATCTCATTATTAAGATATTGAATTCCACTATGATTTCTGAAAGGTCATTATAATGAAATGCCATTTTCCTGTTCATAAGTGGTGCAAACAGTTAAACAATAGGAAATAATTGGAATTGTGCATTGATGGACTGCATCTATAAAAAGGCTCTATAATCCTCTCACTGCACAACATTAAGACTCATACACCATTTAAGAGGGTTGTGAAAGTGAGAGACAAAAACTCTTCTGCAGTAGCTCAGGCATCAACAAACAATTAACTATGGCTGGAGGTTAGATCCTATATGCTTCCTATTTATTCTTACATATCTATCAATCCAAATTATATACCCAAAAACTTGCCCAGGACTATGATTATTTCCAAAAACTAATTAACCCGTGGTTCTCTACTCCTTAGCCTAGCCAACTTGGGCCCAGACTCTATGGTTCCATCAATTAGTAAAATAAATTTCTACAAAGTAATTGGGTTTCTACAGGTCGAGCACTTTACGAGAAGATATTGTACCGAATTTTTAACAAATTTTACAAATTCATTTTTTATTCGAAATATACATGTGCTCCCATATTTACTCTCAATTTTATTTTACTCCTTATTCTCTCAAGCTTATGATGTAGATAATTTGTTCTTAGACCCACGTGATAAAATGGCATATTCATATGTTACATCAGAGAGTATAATTGAAGTAATAGAATTTGAAAATACGTATAATAAAACTCTTTTTATTCACTTCAACTTACTGTTCGTTATCGCTTGGGAGTAACTCATAAACCACTTAATTTTGTAGGGAGACCATAGAAATTAAGTCAATAGTAACTATAGTTAACAAATCTGCTACTGTTTTAAAAAAAAAAAAAAAACAAATCTGCTACTTGAGTGTGTGTTAGGTGTACCTAAAAGTATAAGTCAGCAAACTCCACTCTTATATATTAGGTAACAAATCATACCAATTGAGTAAAGTGTACTAAAGAGATTTCATGAAAAAATTTTATGAAAATAATATTGACAAGAATTGAATTCAATACAACTGTACTTAAAGATGGCTTAATATTTGCAACGATTAAAATCTGCTAAAACAGAACAGACCAACACAGAATGAAATGAACAGACATAATAAAACAATTAAGGTGGTCGAACTAGTCATGGCCACAGTTCGATTTTGGTTCGGTTCCGGTTCAACCGACGATTTTTGGTTCCGAAATCGGAACCAAACCTTCTATCAAGGTTCCATTCTAACTAAACAATAAATAAATATTTTTTTTAATTTTTTTTTCCGATTTGACACACCGAGCCAAAATTAAATAAGGTTCCATTCTAACTAAACAATAAATAAATTTTTTTTTTATTTTTCCGATTTGACACACCAAGCCAAAATTAAATAAAGTGCCAGCTTTTTTTTTTATTTTGTCTTTTGAATACTACTAACTCTATTAGACTGAAACTCGAACCCACCATCTCCCGTATAAAGAGAAGGGTTTGATACCACTGGACTACAAGGTCCTTGACTTTTTTTTTTTACTTTTGTCTTAAAGACTCACACTTGAGTCTTTGACTGGCGCAAAGGACAGGCGTGGCCTGCCCTTTGCGCCAGTCCAATGGCTACTGCCAGTAGGCAGTAGCCAGTAGTAGACCACACCGCCTGGTGTGGTCTACTATAAAATTTTTTTTTTAAAATTTTGACGGAATCCTAGGAACCTTATGGGTTCCGGTTAAGAATCGGAACCGGAACGGTACGGAGGGTTTTGGTTCCGATTTGGTTAGCATAGTGCATGATTCTATCCGAACAGTGGTAGGTCAAATATTGTGTAAACTAATGAACAGAATATACAGAATTAGACTAGGCATAATTATTGTCAGGTGTTCCACTCAATATAAGTACTTACCATCTAACAAGGGAATTAGTCACTTTGTCCCAGGATTACACCCAAAAAAAAAAAAAAGAAGACTAGGCACAATTCTGTCTTGTAATATGGGCAATGAAATTGGCCATCTCCAGACGAGAAACGCCGCCATCCATTACAGACTGCTTCACATCTTTGCCCAATGCCGCCGCCCTTGTCCTCAGCTTCTCTCCTTCAGGCGACATAATCAATTTCTCGACGGCTTTCCGGATAGTTTCCGACGGTATGACCTCATTCCTACGCGTCCAATCCTTCACCGCGATCCCGATTTTCAGCACCTCCGTCATCAGCACGGCGTTCCTGGGCTGATCGAAGTGGATGGGCCAGGTGGCTAGCGGCACTCCCCTGCTAACGCTCTCCATGCATGAATTCCACCCGCAATGAGTCAGGAACGCACCCGTTGAAGGGTGCTCCAAGATTTCCAGTTGCGGGGCCCAATCTCGGAGAATAAGGCCCCTCCCTTCTACTCTTTCTTGGTACCCTTCCGGCACCCCGTTTTCTCCTTTGAGTACATCTCTCACTACCCAGATGAACTTTTGCTGGCTTTGTTCTAGTCCTTTGGCGAGCTCTGAGATTTGTTCGTCGGAGAGAGACGTCAGAGTTCCGAAGGAGACCAAAACCACGGACTTTGGAGGCTGTTTGTCCAGCCATTCCAGGCATCTATGCTTTTCTTTAGCAGACTTACCTAAAAAGCTAGTTGAAAGCTGAAAGCTGAAAAGTTAGTAAACTAATAAGCTAATTAATTGAGATTAAGAAAAAAAACTCTATTTCAAGTAACAGTTATTACCGGGTTGATGGGACCAATAGCCCAGAGCTTTCCTTTACGGGTCAATCTATAGAGTTTCGCCAGGATGTCTAGATACGGCCCTTCCGTGGGTCTACACGTGTCGTAAAGATTGCCGGAGCAGAAGTTTGCAGATGAGCGTTGCACCGACAAGAACTTCAAGAACTCCGGCACGAAGCAGCTCTCCATGGACGGAAGGTGGTCGGGAATTAGAGCCCCGGCGGGGAGAAGAAATTCTCCGGCCATCTTGGAAAGGAAAGACGGGAGGCGGAAGGTTTTCGCCACGACTTCCAAGGCGATGGTGGCGTTGGTGAAAGCCGAGGCAGCGTGGAAGCTGTAGGCCTCAGCGTTGGCAATGAAAGCCACATCCTGAACGGCAGTGGCCATAAGGGAATCATAAACAACCACTAACCTCCCGCATTTGGCCGAGAGGTCGTCGAGAAACTCCCCGATGGGGCCGCGCAAATGATTGGACCCATTCACCACCGAAGCCACGATGTCCGAGAAGGATTCCGTTTCATGGCCGGAATTGGCGCCGGAGAGATAAGAAGGAGGAGTGGGAAACCCGTGGAAATTTAGATTCGGGTAGGCGAGCGGATCCCAGCCCTGGACTCGCTGCCGTGCCAAGCTAATATCGACGCTAAAACCGGTGTAATAAACGGGCAGGTCGTAAGACACGACGAGGCGAGACAAATTGAGGAACTGGTTGAGGTGACCTTGTGCCAGAAATGGCACCATCACCACTATCACTTTGGATGACGATTCAACATTTTGGGCATCAGAATGGGGAGGAGACATTATATTAGTATAACTATCTACTGTCTCTTAATTTGGTTTCATTTGCATAAAATTATGGATGTGTGTGTATTTATAAACATGTTGGGTTGGATGTTTCATGCAGGGGCTACGTTGGAGTGCGTGTAGTGTGTATATTAAACTCATGCCAGCTATCATGTAATGGGGTGGCATCTCAATTTTGTCATTCCAAATAGGTGGTCATATATATATAGAACATATACTATATTGTAAAAAATTATGAATATTTAAAAAATAATAATAACTCATGATCTATCCATTTTAGTATATCAACCATTGAGGATTGTTAAAAAAAATATAGAGAAAATGTACATGTCAATTTTATAAATATTAAAACTTAAAAATTTACAATAATTATAAAATTGACTTATGTATTATTTTTACCAAATCCTTCTGTCATTGATAAATCTAGATGGATAACTCAGATCAATCCTACTGGTTGTTCTCATTTGTACCCAACCCCTCTCTCATTTGAACCCAACCCCATATATATATATATATATATATATAGATATATATATTTTGAAGAATTTCAAAGGTAGTCAAATTACTCAGATAGTAAAGAATTTAATAGAAGAATCTAATTAACCAAACCTCA
Source organism: Ipomoea triloba (assembly GCF_003576645.1). Taxonomy (NCBI): domain Eukaryota; kingdom Viridiplantae; phylum Streptophyta; class Magnoliopsida; order Solanales; family Convolvulaceae; genus Ipomoea; species Ipomoea triloba. The sequence continues at coordinate 34,312,499 of NC_044919.1, read as the reverse complement.
TCACCAAAAATAGTTTTACTATATTCCTATCGACTTTTCAATATATTATTAGTGGTAGCGGCCTAGCAGGTAGCTCAGTTTTCTTTTCTTTTTCTCTTTTCTTTGTCCGGCGGCCTTTCATGTAACACGTGGTGCATGTAAAGGAAATATATATGGGGTCACATGCAAAGGAATTCTTAAATAAAAATCAACTGTATGATCTCTTCTCACCACTGTTATTTTCTTCCTTATCTTCTTTTCTTGCGACAAATTCAAACTTGTTTTGGAAAGGAAGATGTTAATAGATGTATTTTCTTGTAGTATAAATTTTGGTGTACATATTTTATTCGATAAAGTCATGTATTTAAAGTTTGTAGAAAAATAAAAATATACGAGCAATAATAATGAAAAAAATAATTTTTAGAATTTTTAAAAGAAGATTGTAAAGTTGATGAGACAAAAAAATAATGGTAGAGTTAAGGTATGAAGAAAATATAAGATAATGAAGAAAAAAATAATTTATTGAATTTAATTATAAGGTTTATGGAGTTTAAATAGGTAAAAAATATAGTTTAAATAGAGAGAGAAAATATTTAAAATTGGTAGAAAGAAAATTTTAAAATCTTAAGATTAAGGGTCGGATTTCGACTATTTATATTTAAAAATGATAAGCAATTTTTAAAGACTCTTTAAAAGTGCTAATCGAACACTACTACCTGATTTTTAAATTCCCTAAAAATTTAAATTAAATATCTCTAAACTTTTAATGTTGTTAAAAATGTTTAAAAGTCTACAATCAAGATTTTGAGAAAATTAATATAAAAATATGTATTAATATTAAACAGAAAACTATAGATCTAATTATCTATGATTGAATACAATCAAGATTTTGAGAAAATATAAAAATATGTATTAATATTACTCAGAAAACCATAGATCTAATTATCTATTGGATCTCTCCCAATCAACACGAAGATCGAAAAAAAAAAATGCAGAAGGTACTAATTAATTCTCTTTCTTTCTTCCCAATTTACTCTTGATTCTTCATGCAAATGGTAACTTGCATGGCTACGCACAGTGCTAAACTAATAGTTTAGATAGGTGGTTGATCATGTGAACCACACCAAATTTAATAAAACAGATTTCCATTTATTTAATTTTTAAGTATATACCTTAAGATAAATTAAGGTATCATTTACTTAGAGACGTTTAGTTAGATAAATTAAGGTAGCGTTTAGTCAAAACTATTGCACGATTTCTATGGCGGTGTTCTTTTTCCATTCAAACGAAGGCTGAGAAAGGAGCTGAGGTGATACACAGTTGCATGGACCATTTTACCCTTTAAATTAACAGTCTTTGGATGAATTTTGTAACGGAAAATCAAATTGAGTACGATTTCACAAGTTAGAGGACCAAATTAGATCATTTTTAAAATTAATGAATAAATTAAGCAATACTCAATAGTCGAGAGATCAAAATGGGTTATGCCTAAATTGTGGACTTGGTCCATAAATAATTTCTCTATATAACTTTTCCCCTTTAATTATATTGAAAGTTGTTGTTTCAATCCGTTACTTATAAATTTTGTTAATATTAAAATTTTATTTTGATTTGTCAAATTATTAGAGTCACAATAGTATTCAAAAAAATAGAGAAGTTGAATGGAGTAATAATTTATCGACCGAGTTTATAATTTAGACATACTTAATGAACTAAAACTATGATTTTCTATTATTATTATTGTAGAAAATTTAATTCCAATTTAAACTAAAATTAAATCGTTACTTATTATAAATATTGTAATACTTAATTTACAAAATGTACTTTTATTGAGTATCTTAATTAATGTCTACAACTTAATATATCTCAACAGTAAAGATACGTGAGCCGATTTAACACATTGTTGAAACCAACACGATCCATTTCAATATTGCGTGTGAGATTTTATACTTCAAAAATGATATAAAGGACAAGTTCCACTTTTAGGTCAAACTTTTCATATTTTTATATGCATACCTTAAAGTATTATGGTTGTAATTATCAATGAATGAAAAGCTAAAAATGCGCATCACGATATAATTATATCTGGGGTTATATATTATTAAAGAAAATACTACTTGAACTCTAAGTTATACTCCTTACTTTTATTTCATTACACAAAAGTTTGATATTGACATTTTTCTTGGGACTTACACATGATGAAAATAACCTATCATATTTTGCCACGTCAAGAAGTAAAAGTGATATTTAAAAAATGGGAGTCCATATAATAGAACTCTATTTTTAAATGGTATCAAGACTAATTCAGTTTTTAATTAAATTAATCACACTTTTAATCTAACTAAAGAGAAATGTGTTAGAAAATTGAATAGTGAGTTAGTTATATAGTCTTGAGAAGTGATTAGTATAAATTCGGATTGGTCAAGGTGGTGTTCTCGGACGCTTAGAATTGTAAATTATATAAAGATTTAAAGAATAAAAAAGCAACATAAAGTCACAACTCACAAAGTGTTAATATTAGAGTACCTACTACCTGATTTTGAGTTTTTATTATTATTATTTTTTTGGTTTGTGACCGATTTGAACAATTTATGATTATTTCACTAAAAATGACATCGTTTTGAACAAAATAACCCATTTAAAAAAATAACACAGAAACAAAGCTAACCGGGAGCCTAGTCGACCGCTTAGAACGGCGATTCCGCCGAATTTCTAGACAGGCGGCCACCGCCTAGCACCTACTCACCTATCGGTGTCTGCGCACGATTTTTGCAACATTAATTTATACATTTAAAACAGGGTGAGATATAATAATTCTTAAAATGTACCCAATAAATTAAAATTTTGAACTTTTTAGTAGGCTCTGAAAGAGCATTTGTCAAAAAGTATGTGAGTTTGAATAAAATAAAAATATATTTCTGAAAAAGGTTGTGAAATATGTTTTTTTTTTGTTTTTTTTTTGTTTAGCTTAGGGTTTTCACATTCGAATATAGTGACTAATCTCTCGTTGAATTGGAGACACTTTTATTGGATGGGAACTAGCTTAAAGATTTAAAGTTACTTCATACTAAAGCCAAAGATCAAATCCTTCACATTTGGTTAAGGATGAATGAGTCCCTTCTACTTAATCACACCCCAGGTTAGGTTGTGAAATATGTTGTTAACCAGTTTCACCTACAATTGTGCTGGCAGACAAAATATACTTAATAAAAGTGATACACCCATGGTGTTGATGTAGTTATTATTATTATTATTATTATTATTATTATTATTATTATTATTATTATTATTATTGATAGGGAATATACCCCGGATATACGGTCCTGAGTATTTGGTATGTAGACCGTATACGAGTACGAGACTAACCCTATAAAAGGGACCTAAACCTTACTTGCAAGGAGCTTTTGGCTCCCCTCTTCTTCTCTCTAAAAGAGACAGCAAATTAGACTCTCTCTTCTCTCTACTTCTCTCTAAAAATGCCTGAGAACAAAAAATGTTCTCTATTCTCTCTATTGAAGATCAATGAATGCAAGAGTGGTTTGGCCTAAATTCTCTCCTGAATTTCAATACTTTACATATATTTCTATGCACTTCAATACATATAGGGATTTAATCCTTATCAATTATTATTATTATTATTATTATTATATAGTGGGATAACCACTAAACTAGTCATTTAATAGGTAGTTATACAGTAGTGGGTTATTATTATTATTATTATTATTGTTATTATTATTATTGTATAGTGGGATAACCACTAAGCTAGTCATTTAATAGTTAGTTATATGGGGTAGTGGATAGTTTCTATGGTTTGTATAAATAGCTACCTATGTATCAAACAAAAGGACTGAAGAATATATTAATGGATGTCTGGTGACATTTTCTCCTCTCTTATCTCCCTTTAGACTATCACTCGAAGTATAGTCATTTGGAGTTGCGCTGCCACTCAAAGCACAACCATGTATTTTTTCTCTCACTTTCTGGAGTTTAGCTCTTGACTCGAAGAAGAGCAATCTATACAACCTCAGAGTTGTATCAATTGGTGCTTTCGTTGAAAGTATCAACCTGAAAAAATTATTTCTGGACACAAAAAAAGTATTATTGATCCTGAATTCACAAAGGCGGTTATTTTGAGGAACCATGATGCTTGGAATACATCACGATTTTCAAGAAAGGTGTTGGAGGAAGAAGAAATAGTGAAGGGCATTAGGTCCATTCAGTTTACTTTGTTGTAACCGCCCCTAGCATTGTGTATATAAGCCACAGTAACATACCAGTACCTCTTACTCCTTCATTCTGTAAGCTACCGTTTTCCACTCATCAATACAACACTCATTTTCCTTCTTTGTTATATGTTGTGAATCTTCAGGTTGATTGTTCTCGCTAAATGCCTTGGAATCGGCTATCTCATCGCTAAAGAAGGAAAATGAGTGTTGTATTGATGAGTGGAAAACGGTAGCTTACAGAATGAAGGAGTAAGAGGTACTGGTATGTTACTGTGGCTTATATACACAATGCTAGGGGCGGTTACAACAAAATAAACTGAATGGACCTAATGCCCTTCACTTTTTCTTCTTCCTCCAACAAAAGGAAAAAGATGTAATGGCGTTCCTAACTGATGATTTAGTAGGCAAGAACACATTGATTCATCCAATCATCCTGCTCATGCGATGATACACTAAGTTGGCGTCCGGTCGTCCGCAGAAGAAGGTGGAGGATTGGTTGATGTTGGATACAATACTACTCATCAAGTTTGAAGAGTTCATTATTCCTTCTATATATTTCTTGCTGATTTAAAAGCATTTTAATTATCACCTTGAGGACAATGTGATTTTGATGGGTGCGGCAATGATACAACCATAACCATGGGGCAATGTTGCAGTTATTATTATTATTATTATTATTATATAGTGGTGGGTTAGTGGGTGGTTTAACAATTCTGTATAAATAGCTTCATGTGTAAATGTACAAGACAGTGAAGAATATAATTAATGGATTATGTCTTGGGACATTCTTTTTTCTTGAAATTAGACTATCACTCGAAGTATAGTCATTTGGAGTTGAGTTGCAACTCGAAGCACAACCATGTCTTTTTTCCTCCCTTTCTGGAGTTTAGCTCTTGACTCGAAAAAATATGCCTGAGCTTGCAACAAATGAAAGAAGAATTGATGGTCATGCATTATGAGGCACAACGACGATCAGATATTATACATTCCAAAATTTAATTGTGAGGGGATGGGTATTTAGTACCCATGCAAGCGTTTGACAATGAAAAAGCTATGGCTATGGCGGCGCAATATGTATCGGTTGAACTCCCAATTGAATTTAAGCCTGAACCTGTCGATTCATGATTTTGAATAAGTGTTGCATGGGTATGGTGGGATGTGTTCTTACAATGGTATCTTAAATTATCACCTTGAGGACAAGGTGATTCTTGATGGGGACGAAAATGATATACCCATGCTGTTATTGCAGTTATTATTATTATTGTATAGTGGGGTAACCACTAAACTAGTCATTTAATAGGTAGAGTTATATAGTTAGTGGGATAACCACTAAGCTAGTCATTTAAGGATTGAAGAATATAGAATATAGTTAGTGGCATGACTACTAAGCTAGTCATTTAAGGACGAAGAAGGTAGAGTTATATAGCTAGTGGCATAACCACTAACTGACTCCATTGAAGCTCGAACCTACCCCTCCTACATGGGAATGCAATCGAGTCCCACTAGATCACAAGGTCATTGGCAAAGATTTATGTTTATTAGTGACTTATGTTTCACAAAAACTCTTTTAGGGTGTGTTTGGAAAGCAGGAAAATGACTTTTGGAAAATGTTTTCTGGAAAATGAGTCATTTTCCGGAAAATGGTTTAATTTTCAGTGTTTGGATGTATCCTGGAAAACTGTATTTGTGTGTTTGGTTCATTTTTCGGAAAATGGATAGAAATATATAATTATATATTTTTATTATTTTATTTAAAATATTAAAATATTTATAATAATATTTATAATTTATAATAATAATCAAAAAAATTTTAAANAAAAAAATTTTAAACCCCCCCCCCCCCGGGTTTTCGGCGAAAACTAGATCTGGTTTCCGCAGCGAGGAACCAGAGCAGTGCCCTGGTTCCTCGCCGGAAACCAAAGCACTTGGTTTCCGGCGGAAACCATGTGGTTTCCGCCGGAAACGGTGATGTGTGTGTGTGTTGTTGTGGGCGGAAAATGACTTCCGCCCAAATTTGGCGGAAGTCATTTTCCGCCAAATGAGGGTTATTTTCCCCAGTCAACGGAAAATGATTTCCGTTGACAGGGTTTTCCAATGCTTGCCAAACACCCAAAGCCCGGAAAATGATTTCCGGAAATCATTTTCCGGGCTTCCAAACACACCCTTAGAGTAGTGTTTCCTATCTAAAACTCATGAAAACTCGTTCAAAAACGTTTGTGTGTCCTGTTCTAATTATTCAAACGTTTTTAGAATTTTTTTGGATCAATTCCTAATTAATAAAAAAAATCCAAAGCTCGTTTTCATGTTTTTGGCCCAATTAAAAATTCCAGAAATGCATTTTCAAATCATTTTTAAATTTTGGCTCAAATTAAAAAAAAAAATAACTAACAAAAAATTCATAAGTAAATTAATGAAATCTATATGTATTTAATTTACCAACAAATTTTCTCAAGCAAAACACCAAAATCCTAGGTATTTAAGTTATAGTTTTTTTTTTTTTTGAAAACAGGTATTTAAGTTATAGTTTTTCAATGCGTAAATGCATTGCTAAATTTGTTAGTATTTTGCTATTTTGGTGTAGTTTCAATAAAAACATAAGCAATTAAAATACTTAGCTGTACTATCTGAGTTTAAAAATATTTTGAAATTAGACATTATATTTTTATTTTAAATTTGATTTTGTGGTAGTTGGTATTCAGTAGTTAACTATTTATAAGAGATTTTTGTGCACTACTTTTATGTATTAGTTTATAAGAATAAAGTCTAATTAAATTTTGATGAAGCAAAATGCAAACAAATTAGTATTCTAAAACCCCAAATTTATACCCTCAAAAAAAACCCCAAATTTATATTAAAAAAAAAAAACAAATTTCCTTTTAAAGATTTAAGGGTTTACGCATCAAGAAGTACAGTAACTACTTATAATAATAAGGACCTTGAAGACAACAAAGGAATGGAGGAGTAAATCAATTTGTAAAGACAAGAATATATAAAGCTGCCCGCATGGGCCGTTCAATTGGTCACATGGGTGAAGTTTGGGAAGAAAGATCATTGATCGAGTCTTATTATGATGAGGGCTCCTTGTGCGCAGTATACTATGATTTACATCCCCTCAGATGCTCTATCAGGCTGAAACATGAGGGCCCTTGGGATTGGAGATTCAACATTTTGGGAATTGAAGAAAGAATATATAAAAGCTTACTATGCAGTAAAAAGTAAATGAAGGCGATCAAGTGTTTACTACGTGCATCAATTTTGATTTCTAAGTCATTTTTCAGCTTGTAAACATTCAAATTAGACTTTATAGTCTTTATAGGAATTGTAACTCTTTCAATTATCTTACCAGTGTCATTTAAAACATTTGATTTGGATATTTCTACGCTGAGATATGATTAAAATACCGAGATGTCGCTTAGTAAAGGAAAACAAAGCATAATTTGTCATGCTGACTCACACGATCGTGAGTGTCCGTGTGAGCCCTGATCTTCACTCTAAAATGTACTCTTTTTTTTCATTTTCTTTAATTTGTTCCTTTGGGTCCCAGGTCATGTCATAGTACTTTCAACTCGTTCTTTTCACTTTCTTGACCTCCCACAACTCCCAGAACACACTTTTGTGTCAATATGCATGACTTCAAAACACATTCAATTGAGCTCCAATTTGCATGATTTTACAATTAATGCCTCCAAGTCACCTTAACGACGTACTTTCCATTTAACACATAATCATATGAATTTGATGTCAAAAATACATATAAAAGTAGTAAGAATTGATACTCATCATCACACTTTGAATTGGGTAAACAAATTGCTTCTGTTATTATATTTAAATTTTTGCTTAATTCATATAACCTACTAAGCTACTACTTAAGCAGTCATATAGGTGAACTAGTACAAGCAATTGAATAGTAATTGAAATAACAATTTAATCCAATACTGAAGCACTCACAACAAATGCACACCACATCACCCTTAGCTCCCATTGACCCTAAATTCATTCAAAATACTCAAAATTAAAATCTTTTAGTTTCACTCAAAGATAAAGAATCGCACCCAATTGATCAAATGAAGCAAATAAGGAATATTTTGGACACAATTGTAACAAATGGAAAGAAAAATAAGCTTAAATGTATGGTGAAAATATGAATAATTAGGCATTTATCATTTGGAAATTTGTCTTTACCAATATCCTACATTGTTTCCGATCCATAGAGTGCATTTTCAGTTTTTTGGGCTATAATTTTAAAAAAGAATTCGATAAAAAATGTGTTACTGAATTTTTGATTAATTAAGAAAGGAATAATGTTCAAATTGGCCACTGGACGTAACTTGAAAGTGCAATTAGACCACTGAACCAAAAAGAAGTGCAATTAAGCCACTGAACACTCTAAATGTATGTAATTTCACTTGATAGCAAGTTACCATGCATTAGTTTACTTGCTTACGTGGACAGTGAGTTGGCATTTTAAAATAATTTGTAATAATAAACTATTAAAATTAAAAATTTAAAAAAACTAAAATAATAATAATAATAATAATAATAATAATAATAAAACACCTGCAACCACCCCTCCCCTTAATAATACCCTTGCCACCTTGATAGAAACCTGTAGATGAATCAAATTTAATTAATTTATTATTATTATTATTATTATTATTATTATTATTATTATTATGATGTACGGAAAGTATACTTCTTTCACAAAATAATTTTTGCTTTATTATGGTGTGTATGTGTGTGTTTTTTTTTAATTTTTAAATTATTTTAATTTTTTATTTTAATGGTTTATTATTAAAAATTATTTTAGAATGTCAATTCACCGTCCACGTAAGCAAGTAACCTGATGAAATGGATGGTAACTTGTTATCAGGTGAAATTGCATACATTTGGAGTGTTCAGTGGCCTGATTGCACTTTTTTTTTGTTTAATGGCCTAATTGCACTTTCAGGTTACGTTCAATGCCCAAAACATTATTCCATTAAGAAATAATCTAAAATGAAAACTTTTATTTAATTAGAAATTGGAATGAAAATGTTTCCGAACTTATTCAAAAGGTGAAACATAAAATTTCCTTGTAACATAAGTGGCAGACAACATGACATTTCTTTAAAATCTTAGTCTCATTTAACTAAAACCAAACAACTATTATGTCAGAGTTCAATGCAACATTACTTTGTAATTCTTGAAACCGAATGCCCCTAAAAAGCTACTTAAACTATACTCATCCCTAAAATGATAACAATAATAATTTGGCGCGGAGACCAATAAGCGGTATTTCGAGGAAGAGATCAATATTCAGAACACTGCAACAATAGTGTTGGGAGTATGTTCAAAGTGGACAGATTCCTTGTACACACAATATAATTTAATAATTTACATTCTCCAAATACTCTATCGATCGGAGTGTGAGGTGCCGTTAGGGTTAGAGATTCAACATTTTAGGGAAGAAGTATATATACAACCTACTCAATTACACTAATACGGAGTAATAAAATCTGCTTACCATTAAATTAACCCAACCCAATAAAGGCCCAAATGCAAAAACCCTTGTTCAGTTTGGAAACATATATAAGCTCTTCCTTGGACGTGGCAAATTATACCATGCACCGTGGTGCACCACGTACGTAAATGACGTCGTTTTGAGCATTGTAAATTAATCGTTCATTTTTTGAAAATCACGTTTCCCGTTTCGGTCGGTCTGTGTATTCTAGATAATTTTTTTTGCTCAATTTTTTTTTCTCTGTCCGTTAAACGGACGGGAATCGTCACTTGTGGGAATTAAACCCAGGTTCTCCTGGAATTCTTCCCCACAAAGAGAGCTCATTTGACACTTGAGCTACCCCATTGAGTTTGTGTATTCTAGATAATGATTATGTGTATTATAGATAATGAATTCCTTGGAGTCATTCGCGTCCGCGTCCACTAACATCGAAACGACGTCGTTTTGGAATCTGAGTGCACATTGCTATGTGCACCGTGGTGCAGGATATAACGATTGCTTGGACGTCTACTCAACTGAAACTCTAACCTTAGCTTTCACAACCAAAACCTCAATTAAGTCTGCTAAAAGATGCATCATCCGTCACAAGAAATCAGACAAATTAAAGAAAGGAGAATAGCAAAGAGGGAAGTGACATAAAAACACAAACGTACGGGAGAACACGATGCAGAAAACAAGCTAAGGAACAGAGAAAGAAAGGATAAACAACAAAGAGCAGAGAAAACAAAGAACAACGAAGAGAAATCAGAGAACAAAGAGGAACAGGGAGAAACTAACAAGAGAAAGAAATGAAGAGAAAACAAAGAAGAAAGAAAAACAAAACAGAGAACACAAAGAAAACAGAAAAGGAGATCGAAGGGGATAGATAGTGATAGATCGTAAAAATCTTTTTTCGTGTATAATGTGAAATTTTATTTTAAACATATTGCCGTTTGGGTTTACAATTAATTACATGTATACGTATATATATAGGTATGCCCCGGACCTAGGTTGGTACAGATTAAACAATGGTAGCGTTTTGTTTTCTTTTTCCTCTGCTCTGGTTCAATATTTTTAAGAAATTCTTGCTCTTTTGGCTGCATTTTTTATGGCTTAAAATCTCTACCTTAAATGGTCCACTATAATTTTTAAAGTCCAATATAACTGTAACCAGAAAGGCAAAAACAAGGAAGAAAAGTGAAATTTTTTATTGTGATTCACATTTTTATTATTTAATTCATTATTTATTTTGGTTAGGTGTAAGAGACAACTACAAAAGCTAAAGGTCCGGTTACCAAACTTTTAATCGAGGTGGAGTAAGTAAAGCTAAGGGTTCCAAGAAATCAGGTGAGTGATGTCGGCTTCCGAAGCTCCTCTGTGCTTCAACTCCTCCGACCACCAGCCGGAATGTGCCGCCGACGACAACCGGAAGTTTCATGGTTCATCAAAAAAGATAAGATTGAGCGACGGAAGATTTATAGCTTACATAGAAAAAGGTGTCCCCAGAGATGAGGCCAACTACAAAGTACTTGTGGTTCATGGCTTCGATAGCTCCAAGGACATGAACTTCGTTGCACCTCAGGTTAGTATAAGGTCTTTCAGGCCTCTGATTAATTGGTGCACTTAACTCTTTTGATTTTCAGGCCTCTGATTAATTGGTGCACTTAACTCTTTTGATTTTCAGGCCTCTGATTAATTGGTGCACTTAACTCTTTTGATCTTCAGGGCTTTTGCCCAACAAATCTAATCTAATCTTCATTCGAGCAGGAGTTGATGAAGGAGCTGGGGGTGTACTTAGTTCTATTCGACAGAGCCGGATATGGAGAGAGTGACCCCAATCCCAAGCGCACCCAGAGCAGTGAATCCTTGGATGTTGAAGAATTAGCGGAGCTCCTAAACTTAGGACCCAAATTTTATCTGATCAGCAATTCCATGGGATCTTACCCCACATGGGGCTGCCTTAAACGGATTCCCCAGAAGCTACTAGGAGTGGCCATGGTGGTTCCACCGGTGAACTACCAGTGGCCCTCCATCCCAGATATCCTCACCAAGAACGACCAGAGAAAGAAGATGATCTACCGGACCATGATCTGGATCGGAAAATATGCTCCCAGATTGGGGCAATGGTGGGCAGCTCTAAACCCTTCAAGAAATAACAAGAATTATAGCGACAGGGATCTCGAACTTATCAAGAATGCACCCAACGGCCATGAAACCCCCACTGCAGTAATAATCTATAATGCTAACATTAATTATATTACTCGTAACATAATATAAACTTCACCACTATGACCAGTTGAGCTGTCCATGCAATGCAGGAAAAGTTGAAGGACAAAAGGGTTTTCGACAACCTAAGCTCGGATTTCTCGGCGTTTTTCAGTAAATGGGAATTTGATCCATTGGAGATGAGCGACCCGTTCCCGGAGAAGAAAGGGTCGGTGCAGATATGGCAGGGATGCCAGGACAAGTTCATAAACGTGGATTTACAGAGATATGTTGCAAGAAAACTACGTTGGATTCGGTACTATGAAGTCCCAGAAGGTGGCCACTGCCTTGTTTACGACGCCGATATTTGTGAAGCCATATTCAGGGCACTTTTGCTTGGAGAGGATCCTGCCAAGTTTTGGCCTTACTAATAAATTTTTTTTTCTAAAATTTGTTATGTTATCGGCTAATTATTTTTAAAAAAATTAATTAGTCCGAGGTCGGATATGTCTTATTTAGGCTCTATTATTTTTTATTGTAAAACTCTTAATTATTAGTTGTCATCTTGTGTTTTTAGGTATATCCCTTCGGTCAGCGAACCAGATCCTCCATATTTTAATTAAAGTGGTTGACTCTTATGAGTTGGGAAAGTGTTCCCCCTTATTTTCTTTATATGCTTTGGTTTAATAATAAAATTAATGTAGATTAAATTAGCTATAAGATATTTGTATTATATAATTTTTTTGTTTAACTTTTCAATTTTCTCTACAAACTTTTTTCCTCTATTAAACTAGACAAACTTATTATCTATTTCTATAAAATTTTATTTTACTGTATATTTCAAACTTTTTATAAATACTCATATAGTTTTTATTTTCATACATATTTATAAAATAAAATCATAACAAAAATTATTATTTGATGCCATTCACAAGCAAAAATTTTTACAGCGACGCAGCAAGTAAAAAGTTGCTGCCTGCTGTCAGCAAAAATCTGCTACGAATAGCAGCTTCTCAGATACTTACGTCCAAATACATCTTTGCTTTTACAAATTGGATTAGTTACACTTGCTTCCTGTACTTCATTACCACTGCAAATTATAGCCTCCTTCACAACCACTGAAATCTAATTTTTATTGGTTATATTTATTAGTGAAAATAGATTATATTTTCTTTATGTATATATTTTTAATATACTCTATTGTTTTGACCATTAATATGTATATTTTTTTGCAATGCATTAATTTATTTATGATTTATAAAAATATTTTTTAAGAAAATTATAAATAATATATTAATAGAAGTTAGGGAATGTTTGTAAGAATGTATTCAATTTAGAGTTTTAATGACTTTTATTGACTTTTTAATATGAAAAAGTTTTTAAAATTCTATGGATATTTGTACTATGGATTTTTATAAACTCGTACAAAGTTGACGAAAGTTTAAAAGATTCTAGGAATGTCTTTTTTGGTAAATTCACGGGTCCTCGGGAGCTGACCTAGGGGGAATCGTCACTTGCGGGAATCGAACATGGGTTCTCCCGGAATTCATCACTTGCCACTTGAGCTACCTCATTGGGTTAAAATTCATCACTTTAAAAGTCTTTAAAAGTTTTTATTGAATACACTCCCTAAAGCCCGTTTATTTAAAAGTATTACATTTTTCCTTATAAGTAACAAACCATTTATTCATGATTAATATTACATTTTCCAAGTATTACATTTTTATCATTACCCGACTCGTCTCTCAGATAAAGATCCGTGATATGAATTCACAAGAGTCTCACTCTGTTAAAAAATAATAAGTATGATATTTAATAAATTGAAATGTATAAAGTAAATGAGAGAGAGAATTTTCATAGCGATTTGAGGATGATGTAATTACTCTTCTCCTTTTCACTTTATTGCTGGAATTCTTTCCATTTCCGACCAACATCTCTGTCCAACAAAAAGTTTGGTTGGTACTTTAATTTGTTAAAAATCACAATTTTTCATTACTATTTTTTTTTTGGAAATAACTTTTCATTACTAATGAGAAATAGATAGAAAGTTAGTTGGAATTTTTTCAATATGCAATAATGTATTACATTTTTCCTCAAAAGTATTAAATTTTTCCTTATTCGTAATAAATATTTTATTCTTGACTAATATTACATTTTTCAATACAAGTATTATATTTTCATAGTGGCCCGACCCGATCCATCTCTGAGATAAAAGATTCGTGAGACAGTCTCACGCAAGTGTGACCCATTATACAATAATATGCTACAAAACTGATGACATTGTAAGGCAGGCAACCAACCATTTATAAATTATAAGATTTAATTTAATTTGGTTTGATATTTTATTAGGTGTGTATCACACTATATAGTAATCTAGCTATATATTCCGATTTAAATACAGATTACGTGCCCAAACATGTATTGGAAACCCAAATTAAATAAAATTGAAAAATTAAGGTGTGATTCTCCTGGATCAGCATCTTAAATTGTACATACACAGTTGTATCCATGTGTTTTGACGATTCGCATTAATCTCAGTTTATTTGCGTGGATCACGCTAATACTATTTAATTGCTTTAATTTTTTTTTAATATATGACCCTATTTGGTAAAATAATTAGCTTATTAGGCAATTTTGACTTATTTGATCACTATTAATTGTTTGATTTGGTTTAAAAATCAATCTAAGAGTTTGCTTAATCATTTTTTTTATAACTTCAAAATTCTAAAGCTCCTAAATAAGCTATAAGCTCTGTTTTTTATAGGCAATTTTAACTTATTTGACCACTATTAATTATTTAAGAGCATTACCAAACAGAGCTTAAGCTTAAAATAACATATAAGCTCCTAAATAAGTTTTGCCAAACAGAGCCTTTATTTGTGTATGATGTTTAGTAGTATACAAAATAATGTACTTTTAATATTCAAATAATATACTTTCAAATAATGTACTTTATGTACACAAATAGTACAGTTCACTTTTTATTTATAATTCACACAGCTGTGTGATTGGACATTAGGGAGTTTGTGCGCATAGCTACATATGGAACTGTTGGCATGGAGCCTAGACCACATCAACTTTTTAATTTTTTTTAAATACTTAACTTGTAAGCTAAAGAATCCGATGAGGTCGAAGATGAAGAACATACTAATAAGGTTTCTTGATTTTAATTTATAGCCTTAATAAAAATCATGGCAATAACCTTTTTTAATTAAATCTTAATATGAATTGGTAACCGAGGGAACTTAGAAAGAATGATAAATGTAAAAATTTTAAATAGTTTATGTGTCAAATTAGCTCTTATTTTAGATCAAGAAATTAATTGAGCACTTGAATTGTATATGGGTTTATTTGAGCTTTCTATCAAAATAATTTCACTACTTGATATTTTCAACTGTGCTATATTTGATTCGAGATGGATATTTCCAATCATTTTTTATGATTGAAATTCCACCTACTTTAGATACACCATTCATTTAAAATGAGTAAATTAATTAACACAATAACATTATATTGAACATAAGTACATAGAAATAAATCTTTGAGTAGTGGCGATGAGCGTCCCTTAGCTCTATGCTACACACAGATGCGAAGTACAATTCTAGGCCGGCATGCATGCACATACACCATCCTACTTTTATTTGTTCTTACTCACTATAACCATAACAAAAGCAAACAATATAATTAAAAGTTATTTATCTAGTAATCTGGGCAATGAAATTATCCATCTCCAGGCGAGAAATGCCACCTTCCATCACAGACTCCTTCACGGCTTTCCCCACTTGTGCCGCCTTATTCCTCATATCCTCTCCTTCCTGAGACGCCATCAATCTTCTTATAGCGTTGCTGATTGTGGTGGACGTTATTATTTCATCCCTACGCTCCCAATCCTTGATGGCAATCCCGGTTTTAAGGACTTCTGTGATTAGAATGGCATTCCTAGGCTGGTCATATTGGATAGGCCAGGTCGCTAGGGGGACTCCCCTGCACATGCTCTCCATGCCTGAATTCCACCCGCAATGAGTTAAGAACCCGCCAGTGGAAACGTGGTCTAATATCTCTAATTGGGGTACCCAGTCTTGGAGAATAAGCCCACGCCCTTCAATTCTCTGTTCGAACCCGGCCGGCGCCTTTATCTGGGTGTTTTTGTATCCTTTGGTCAGATCTTTGACCACCCAAATGAACCTTTGACCACTTTGCTCTAGGCCTTCCGCTAGCTCGTAGAGTTGCGGGTCGGAGAGAATTGTCTGGGTGCCGAACGAGACGAAGATGACCGACTTTGGGGGCTGTTTGTCTAGCCATTTGAGGCATGGGTGGCGTGATGAAGAATCCTCGTCGCTCTTTGTGTTTTGTTTAGTAACCACTGGGTTGAACGGACCAATCCCCCAAACAGGCCCTTTTCTCGCTAGCTTATAGACCATTGCGAGGAGGTCTAGATACGGACCCTCTATCGCTCTACACGAGTCATAAATACTGCCCTTGCAGAAGGCGTGGTGGTTCTGGCGTTGATCCACGATGAACTTAAAGAACTCCGACGGGAAACAAGTGGACGGAATTGGAAGCCGGTCCGGGATTACGGCCCCGGCCGGGAGAACAAATTTCCCGACGAATTTCCAAAGAAATGACGGGAAGTGAAGGGCTTTACGCAAGACCTCCCACACGAGCGAGGCGTCGTGGAAAGCGGACCCCACATAGAAGTTATAGGTCTCCATGTTTTCCGCGGAAGCCGCCACGTCCTTAACGGCGTTAATCATCAGGGCGTCGTTAACGACCACCAGCCTCTCGCACTTTGCCGATAGCTCCTCGAGGAGGTCTCCGACGGGGCGGCGCAAGTACGCGGCGGCGTTCATGGCTGAGGCTTGGAAGTCCACGTAGGATTGGCCTTCCGCACTGGGATTGGTGTTGGAGAGGTACCCCGGAGGCTCGGGGAAGTCGTGGAAACGCAGCGTGGGATAGTCGGATGGGGTCCACCCTTCGATCCGTCGCTTAACGGCCGCGATGTCCACGCTTAAACCCACGAAGTAGACCGGTAAGTTGTAGGACGCGATGAGTCGAGACAAATGGACCATCAAATTCATGTGGCCCTGCGCCACGAAGGGCACCACCACCACTATCACTTCACTTTTAGTATCACATTTTCTTGCAGAGTTCACAGACGCCATTGTATTGTATGGAGCGGAGAGTTTTAGGATGCTCTGATCTTTCTGTATTTATATCATCTTTTACGTGTATATATATAAAGTTTTAGGCCCTCCCATTAGTGTTATTATACACAAATTTTAAGAAAACAAACTGACACACAAGCTTTTTAAACAAATGGGGTTGTGCAATTTAGAGAAATTTTTCTCCTGCAACAATCACTTATGTCAGGTTTTTTTTTTTTTTTTTTAAAAAAAAAAAAAAAAAAAAAGAGAGAAGTGAGACGCGTGTGAGCTGCTGGGCGCTGATCATCTGACACTGGGGCCACTCTCAGAAATCAAAATGGCAACGGCCATTTTGTTTGTGATTTAATTTTTTTTTTTAATTTTTTTAAGTGGCCAGGCGGGCCAGCTAATGATATTTAAAAAAAAAAAAAAAAATTAAGTTGGCCTTCAACGGCCAACTTCGGCCAACTTATTTTTGTTTTAATTTTTTAAAATTTTGTTATTAAATTTATTTTTATTTGATACGTGTAATTTAAATATAATAAAAATAATAATTGTAATTATAATTTTTATAATAAAAAATAAAAAATAATTAAAATATAGTGATAAAATGGTGGTCCACAAAAAACTGAGAAAAAGCTTAAAACTAATGGGGAAAGAGTTTTTAAGATTGAGTGAGATAGTGAATGATGTGGTGGATGTTGGGGCCCACAAAAATCTGATGAAAAACCCAAAACTATTAAGGAAGGCAGGATGCTCTTTCTGTTTTAATATAATCTTTCTCTATCTCTCTCTCACACACATATATATAGAGAGATTTCTATTCATGGACGCATCTTCCCTTGCAGTCTGTGTAGAATACATCACTATCTATATAAAAACACAAAAAAAACACACTACACATCCAAAATAATGCAACATAACTCCCATGTCCGTAATGATGCATTTCGTAACACTGTGCAAAATATATTTGCATACCTATGGTGCATTTCCTAACACTATGCAATATATATTTGCATACCTAGTGATGTATTTTTTTGGTGATGTGTACCTAAAGGTGCATATTTGTGTGGTACATTTTCTAACATTCAGTGGCGTATATCTGTATATATAGTGGTGCAGTCACATTGACAGCACGTTAAGACGCAACTACACATGATTATGAATATATATATATATATATATATATATATATATATATATATATATATATATATATATTTATTTATTTATTTATTTATTGTGGATTAAGATGAGGGAAACCCAACAAATTTAAGTAATTTGCTTATTTCGATGTGATACCATAGAAATAGTTAAAATTATTTTATTCATTTGACTAATGATGAAATACTAAAATATTAAAGAAAAATAATAATATATTAATATGTATACACAATTAAAATTAATATTATCGAATACAATATTCGATTATTAAGATATAAATGAACTATGAACAGATAATACATTGTAACATAGTCGATAGTACTCAAAAGAAAAAGAATATATAAATGAACTATATTCATACATTATACTCCGTAACAAATGTCATATAAACCAATAAATAATTAAAATTAATGTGATAGACTATGGACTTAAAAATGTAAATTAGATAGAGGTTAGATTTTTTTAGATTAACTTTTAATGTTTCGATCGATTTTTTTTAGTTTCTTTTGAAAAATTGATAATCTCGGATGAAAAATTAAAATAATCAAAAATTTTTAAGGTGGGTAATCGAAAACGAATCAAAACCAAAATATTCAGGCAGTTAAATTTTCTGTGGTTGGTTTGGTTTTTCTGCCCTTTTTGCTCTCACCCCTAGAAATTACTAACTCCCATGTGTTTTAGTAGTTTTTCTTGGGAGGGGAACCAATTTTGTTTTCTACCTATATTTGATTAGTATTATTCAAAGACAAATTAAATTATTATTTCAATCATTTTACACGTTAGCGTACGTCTTGTGATCTATTGGCATAAACCAAACGCTCCATATATTAAAACCAATATAATGGCAGAAATAGCCAAGCCCAGATGATATATTCTAACCATTATTCTATGGAGCATGATTCATACATATATGTGTGTGGACAACAAATAAAAAGTACATTATTTATGTATATAAAGTATATATTATTTGAAAATATATTATTTAAATACTAAAATTACATTATTTTGAATACTATTAAATAATATATATTCAGTACAAAAATAATATATTTTTGATATATTAAAAATGCACATTATATTTATAAAAAGTATATTATTTGAGTATTATTGAAAGTAAATTATTTTGTATAATGTACATTTAGTATATAAATAATACTTTCAGTATATTAGAAATGCATTTTTATGATTAGGGACGGTTATAACAAATTATGAACAGATACTGCATTGTAATAGAGTCAGTAGTATTCAAAAAAAAAAAAAAAACAATTATGTTCCATGTAATCAAGTAGGCGTAGTTATGGAATATTAAGGGAACCATTTAATTCGGTGTAATAAATACCCCTCCCTGGGCAAAGTGTAAGGGGTTTAGACAATTTTCAAGCAAATAACTTTCTATGTTCTTGATATATAAGTGCTTTATTACCCATACTTTAACTTCTTTACTTGGTCCATTTTGTACATGAAATGCCCCAAAACTAGCGTGGCTTAAGGCTTAATCATGCGATTTTGTTTATAGGTACATTCAATTACCACAAGTATGGAATTGAAGCGTTTTGAGAACATTTTTAGTACAGTTTGAACAATACTTAGGGTCCATTTAGAAATCTAGAAAATATTTTTTGAAAAAATGATTTTTCAACATAAGTAATACATTTCTATCATTACCCGACTCATATTGCATATAAGGATCCGTGATATGATCTCACCAAAAAACCCACTATGTTAAAAAATGATAAGTATGATATTTAACAAATTGAAAGGTATAAAGTAAATGAGATAGATAATTTAATTTAATTTTTATAGCGGTTTGAGGATGGTGAAATTCATTTATTTCACTCTTCTCCTTTCCACTTGATTGTTGGAATTCTCGCCATTTCCGACCAACAAAAAGTTTGGTCGGTAATTTTTTTTTTGCAAGCGTATACTTTAATTTGTTAAAAATCACAACTTTTCATTATTAATGAGAAATGGACAGAAAGTAAGTTGGAATTCCCGTTCAACATGCAATACTGCATTACATTTTTTTTTAATCAAAAGTATTACACTTTTCCTAGCTTATCCGTAACAAACATTTTATTCTTGATTAGTATTACATTTTCATATTGATCCAACCCGTCCCGACCCATCTTTGAGATAAAGATTCGTGAGACGGTTTCACATAGTGTGACTCATTATACAATAATATGCCACAAAATTGATGACATTGTAAGGCAGTCAACAAACCATTTATAAGATTTAATTTGGTTTGATATTTTATTAGGTGTGTATCACACTGCATATTAATCTAGCTATATATTCCGAGTTAAGCACAGATGTCGTGCCCAAACATGTATTGGAAACCCAAATTAAATATAATTGAAAAATTAAGGCGTGATTCTCCTGGATCAGCAATCTATCTTAAATTGTACAAACACAGTTGTATCCATGTGACGATTCGCATTAATCTCAGTTTATATATGAGGCTCGAAACCACCCCTCCCATTTAAGAGTGCAACTAGGTGCCATCAGACCACAAGATCTTTAGCAGTTAATACTACTTAATTATTTTAAAATTTGTAATATATGATGTGATTAATGAATTTGATACCACCCCATATCATTTTCATACAAAATTGTCGAGTACATAATCACTTTAATTGGCGTAATAATCGTACACTCTCATTCTTTAAAAAAGATTGATTTTTCAAAACCAGATACTACATTGTAACATATCAGAGTCAGTAGAATTATATTTACTGGCAGGCTAGAGCATTATATATTATCTTATATTTATTTATATAGTATATACACACTGACACACACAGTCACATATACATTATATTATTTATATATAGTATACACACACACCATCTAGAGCTAGAACCACTCATATTATATATTATATTATAATTTATATACACACACTGCAGGCACATATGACAATTGACATATATAATTATATTATACACACACACCCCACGCACATTATATATTATATTATATACACAATTACACACACACTGTCACACTGATATATAAAAATTAGAGAAAAAAAACCAAAACAAAACATATTATATATAATTATATATACTAAAAAAAAAAAGAAGTTAAATCGGCGATTGTAACAGGAACCGTCGGTTCTTGAACAAGAACCATAACCTTAATATAAGGTTCTGGTTCCGGTTTGTGTAATTCTGGAACCGTGAACTGACGGTTCGGAATCAGAACCGAACTGCAGTCACTCCTACCTGGGGCCAGGGCCATGCTCTGTGTTGACCAGTCAAATTAGCAAGACCACATGCTTTAATATATTCTGGACAAAAAGAAAAAAACATTTCATTTGTACATTCAAAAAGTGTTTGTATCACCACCTTGTTTTGACAAGAGACCTGAGACCAAAATCTGTCGACAAAGTGCTTCCATGATTCCTGTGTGCAAGGTAAAAACTCGGCTGCGGGCTGGCGCAATGGCCATGAAGCCAGGCGAACAGCCCTGTAGGCCACTGCCTACTGGACCACAATCTGATGCCAAACTGCCAAACCCGTGTTTCACGGCTTTGCCAGTTTGGCTTTTGAAAGTTTAAAAATTTTAAAAAAAATTAATTTTTTTATTTTTATTTTGACGGTTCTGGAACCGGAATCGTCAGTACTCAAATAATCTATTTTCAAATAATGTACTTTGTGTACACAAATAGTGTATTTTTATTTATGGTTCACACAATAATAATTTGACATTAGGGGTTAGTGCGCATAGCTACATATGAAAATGCTCGAGCCTAGACCACATCAACATTTTTTTTTTAAAATTAACTTGTAAGCTAAAATTGTAACTTAAAAAATTTGTAAGGCGGTCTCGCACATGTGTGACCCATTTTAAACAGAAAAAACGAAAAAAAAAACATTTGAAGGGCAATTGATCCTGCAACCTGCTATAGAAAAGAGACGGTTACACTTATGTCTTGAACAACATTGTTCTTAATGTAGTAACTTAAAATTTCATGTTGTAGCCAAACATCTTGTGTTCAGATGACATGTAGTGACTTTCCTATATGGAAGGTCATGAGAGGCATTGTCGACTCTTTATACTACAATAGATTGAGAAATTAGACATTGTTAAGTCTTTGTGCTAAAATAGGTTGGGAAAGTATGTATGAACAGATACTATAATCTAATAGAGTCAGTAGAATTTAAAAAATAAAAAAATTAAAAGTTTCATGTTGTAACGTGTGAGTCTGCAAGTTGTAATAGTTTTAACTTCCAACGTAGATTTTTAAATTTTTATAATAAATTATGTAGGACAAGCAGAACCAACATTACGAAGGTTTAGATTGAATTGACCCGTATACATTCTAATATGGGCCAACACTAAATGACCGAAAATTGTGCGGAAGTCCATGTAGGACTGAGTTAGGCTAGACTAAATCGGCCCACTTCACATCACTTGGTATATCAGCTATCGGCAAATTATTACATGGACCATGGTCCATGCAATAATGATTGACAACTATGTCTCATGGCATTTTGTTTTTGTTTTTGTTTTTGGTGGAACATCATGAATAAAATGTATATTTTAAATATAATAAAGGTATATTATTTATATATTGAATGTATATCATTTGATAGTATATAAAATAATTTATTTTTAATATTTAAATAATATACTTTTAACAATGTACATTCAGTACACAAATAATATATCTTTAATATATTAAAATACACATCGTTCCCTACCGACGGTGCTAATGTTGGTTTTGTGACTTGGGGGTAGTCACTTGCCGGACCAACATAACCGATCGATGAGAAGTAAATAATAAAATATAAATAAGTGGAAAAAATAGATGAGACAAGAATTTTAACTTGGAAACCGAAATGTGAAAATTTTTAGACGGTACCAAGCCAAAATTCACTATTATGTAATATTGTACAAATGAAATGGTCGGTCTCTCTAGAATGATGGAGCCCCCCCACCCCTCTTGTTCTATGACTCTTAACTTTTTTATTGTAGTATAATGAGTAGGGAAGGTAATGGTAATTTTACGACTAGCTAATTAATGGGATATTATGGGTATTTAATAGGTTTTAACTGGGGGTTAATGGGTGATAAATGTGAAAATAAATAGGTAATTAATACGTTTTATGGGTAATAATTGGGAAGATTTAATAGCCAGAACCCATACTCAAGAAATGTTAGGGTAGGTAAATCATGATGAGTCGACTAAATAACCTCTCAGTTAATCCTTACTATTGACTTTGTACACAATGAATCATTCTCCACATCATGTGCATTTAATTAATAGATTATGTGTGATAGTGAATATACTCCAGGATCGGTCGGATACACTTCGGACCTGGTCGGAGGACGTGCGGTCGGGTGATCGGTTGGTCGGGGCTGCTGTAAGGTCGGCTGTCACGGGCCGAACAGTACCCCCGAAGGGCTCGCGACGCGGCGTGTCAATGACTGCCACGTACTCTTTCCCGCTTGGGCGTAGAGTAAGGCGGGCGCATGCGCGCCACGTTCCCGTCATGCCGGAGGCCCGGCAACCGCACTTTTCCCCCCCTTATAAATAGCGCATTTATGAGGAGAGAGATGATCTTTTGGCTGTTTCTTGAAAAAGACTTAGAGAGAGCTCGGACAGTAGGGAAGCCCACTGCTGACCTGCCGAGCCCTTCAAGCATTTACTTGGCTTGTAACCGGGTTTGGATCTTTGAGGCAATAAGAGGTCGTATTTTCCGGTTTTACTTGTGTCCGTATTTAGCTATATCAATGTGGTTATAAATAAATTGAACTTACATATTATAGTAATTGTAAATACCTAATTTATTAACTGCAACTATAATTTGTTAATTGCAGTAGTTATAAGAGATTGTCACATTCACATTATTATTATAGATTATTACAAGGTCTAAACAAAACAAACTTGGAGCCCAGAATTAGTGGAAATGATGTCTAAGCTTGATTAATTTCAACCCCAATGGCACTCAGATTAGCATTCATGGCGTCTGCAGAGCTTAAATACCTAAGCAAAAACTTCTGAATTTTGCCGGTTGACGTCTTGGGAAGCGCCGCCAAGAAAACCACCTTTCTTGGCACCATGAAAAGCGGCAGACGCTCCTTGCAGAATTCCCTCATCTCTTTCTCCGTCGGTTTCGCCATCATCCCTTTCTTTAAACTCACAAAAGCGCACGGCGTTTCCCCCCAGAACTTGTCCGGCCGCGCCACCACCGCCGCCTCGTCCACCGCCGGATGCATGTACAGAACGGACTCCACCTCCACGCTGCTCAAATTCTCGCCCCCGCAAATGATAACATCTTTCAATCTATCTTTCACTTCTATATACCCGTCAGGGTGGATCACTCCAACATCGCCGGTATAGAACCACCCATCTTCTTTCATGCATTTTGAGGTTCCTTCCGGATCTTTTAAGTACCTATTTGAGATAAACAAGAACAAGAAATAATAATAAAAATAGTTGAAAAAATCACTAAGCTTTCCTCGAACCCATGATCTCTCATTTGTAGAGTCATCTCATGACTACATGTTATTTGGCAACTATTTAATACTTTAATATTTAATACTAAAATATTAAATATTATGTTAAAAAATATAAAATTTGAACAATTTAAAATTATTCCACCCAAAACGATGTAGTTTTGTGTAAATGACCTATAAAAAAAAAAGTTAATTGGCCGACTAGGCGGTCTACTCGGTGCCTAGGAGGCAGGTGACCTCCTAGATCATTAGTTATAGTTATACGCTAAGCGGCTGGCAGGCGTCTAGCGCCTAATCAACATTCCCACCGCCTAGATCATTAGTTATAGTTATACGCTAAGCGGCTGGCAGGCGTCTAGCGCCTAATCAGCATTCCCACCGCCTAAACTACCGATTATGATTATACACTAAGTGGTCAATCGATATCAACATCTAGACAGAATTTTTGCAACACTTAGACAAAAGGTGAAAAAGACAAAAAAGACAAGATTTAGGGATTACTTATACGAGAGAATTTCCTAATCTTTATATGAGACAAACTTAGCAATACCCGAGCATGACGCTGTTGCCTCTTAACACGATTTCTCCGACCATATTCCCGTCTCGTTTCACGCTCTTTCCGGTGTGCGGGTGCACTACATCGGCGCCGGCGAATCCAACGCTTCTCACTCCTTGCCTTGACTTGATCGCCGCTCTCTCCGGAGCCGGTAAGTTATCCCACTCGCGTTTCCATGCACAAGTCACCGCTAATCCCCCAGTTTCCGTCAGCCCGTACCCGTGGCTCACTCGAAAACCCAAGGCCTCGACCCTTTCAAGCACGGCGGCCGGCGGCGGAGCCCCGGCCGTGAGGATATCAACGGGAGAGGCGAGCGGCTTTCTATTAGCGCAATTATAATTCGCTAGCATGTTAAGCACCACCGGCGCGCCGCACATATGGGTCACTCCGTGTTTTTCAATAGCATCGTTGATGGATGCAGGGTCGACGCGGCGGAGGCAAACGTTAGTGCCGCCCACCGCCGCCATGCCCCACGTGTAGCTCCACCCGTTGGCGTGGAACATCGGCAGCGTCCATAAGTACACAGGCTGCCGGGGGACCCACCAATGAAGCAAACTAGTGAATGTGACACTAAACGCCGCCCGGTGGCTGTAGAGTACGCCTTTGGGAGAAGAAGTGGTGCCGGACGTGTAATTTAAAGCTATCGGGTCCCACTCGCTCTCCGGGCCCACATAACTGAACCCCGGATCGCCTCCTCGTACCATGTTCTCGTAACAATCATGGAAACCCCGAAAATCGCTTTCTTCATCGTCAGAAATGAGAATTAAAATGGGACGTTGAGATAACGAGGTTGTCGGGAGCAAAGAAATGGCTTCCAGGACTAAAGAACTGGATTGGCGGTCCACGAAAACGAGCTTGGACTCGCTGTGGAGGAGCTGAATGGAGACTGTCCTAGCGTCAAGACGGAGATTAATGGTGTTGAGAATTGCGCCCGCCATTGGCGCGGCGAAATGGAGCTCGTACATGGCCGGAATATTCGGCGCCAGGACGGAAACGACGTCGTTCTTCTCGATCCCCAGACGCGAAATGGACGACGCCAGTCTCAAGCACCGCTCGTGGGTCTCCGACCACGTATACGCCGTGTCGTTGTACACCACCGACGGGCAATCGCCGTACACCGTCGCGGCTCTTTCCAGGAAGTCCACCGGGGTTAGAGGGCACGAATTGGGACGGCCAGGCCTCGGCGTTTTCTTGGGCGCGGCGATTTCTGTGATTTGTTCACTGGCAGGACTGAAAGAATTCATGGTGGCACATTTTGTTGGAGTTGTGGGTTTACATTTCATCCCTGCAGTGATATTTCCTACGTTGGTGAAGGAGAAAACAAAGAGGCATGGGCTTATTGATGTGGTTTTTGAGAGTAGATCCATTTTCTGCACTAGAGTTTGTGAGTTGGTGGATAGAACACTGATGAGTGGTGGTCTTATAAAGTTATAATCAAGAAAGATGGATAACAATATCAAGTACAAGTTTTTGTTTTTTTGAAGTACAAGTTAATAAATATTGAATTATTGGTACTTACAAGTTTAGACAAAATTTTATGAACACACAACTAATTCTTCACCCGAAATAGTAATATATATATATATAACACAATGCAGACAGTTTTCATATTCATACACCAATAGCTACAACACATTTGGAAATTTTACACCAATAGCTACAACACATTTGGAAATTTTATATATTTGGGCCTGGTTCTCACCTGATTATAGACGTGTGTGTGTGTGTATATATATATATATATATATATATATATATATATATATATATATATATAATATAGTTCAAATGTGGATGGTGTGCTCATGTGCGGCGAGAGGAGAGTAATTGATCTTGCTAAAATCAACGTCTAAGATTAACAATTATTAAAAAATGCTGTGACAATTTGGTAATTATATTTTTGGTATTGGTCAAACTTAAGATGCGTGTTTTTCCGAGTGGAGTTGATGATAATTACGAAAACGCTACTGCACGTTTTTTTTTTGTTTTTTTTTTTAAATCTGATCAAATCTATTGAATTTTTATAGATGTAAGACTGAGATTGGTTCTTATTTATCTTCTATTGTATTTTTATCACTACATCCTTAGCTTATATATGTGTGTGTGTGTGTGTGTTTGTCCATCCTAAAAAAGCCACAAATTATATTGTCGACCAATATTTTCCTTGCAAGATGGACCTTGGTCTAAAAGGACATCCTTTTTTTTTTTTTTTTTTTTTCGAAATTCCTAATTGTTTTTTTTTTTTAATTTCATATATATTTTCATAAATTCAAAACTTAATGTTTAGAAACTAGACACTATGTGTTTTGAGACTCAAAGATTAATGTTCGGAAACTACACTATATGTTTATATACTCAAAGCTTAATGTTCATAAATTAAACACTACAATATTTACTCTATTATATGCTCATAACATATTTTAATATTTTCAAAAACTCAAAGCTTAATATTCATAAACTAAACACGGTATGTTTATAAACTCAAACTTAATATCTAGAAACGACACGGTGTTAATCATGACAATTGAAATGCTATCATTTTGAACACGAGTCCACTTTACAAGGTAAACCCTTTTTATATAACTATTGAAAGAGTAGTTAGGCTAGCTAGTAGTACCGGTAAAGTAGTGAATAGCACGTACGTACTTCCGTGGGGGTAATAGTATTACAATGAAATGGTGAACGCAGTTAATTAGTTTGACGCAAATTGTGTCGTGAAAAACAGTCTGCAAACACACAATTTTCATTGGCGTAAATTATTGGGTTTAGAAAAGTATCGTTCCAAATAGTGTTGGTAATGGTTTAAATTCTAATTAGACCAGATTATAGCCTACTTTGATCTGTTTGGTGCATCAAAATATATTCACAAAAATAGTATACCTTATGTATACAAATAATGAATTTTAATTTACTGAATGTTATATTTTTAAATAGAAGAGGGAGGGGTGCATGTGCTGAATAAGTCTAATTGTGTTATATAAATAATGAATCTCATATATAGCATAAATGAGTTTAAATATACATGTTTAAACAATCAACTTTTAATCAGTTCGTACATGTTCAACTAATGAACCTTATGCATACAAATAATTAAATTTATGCATATAAATAATGAACCATCAAGTAATTATTTTGGTACTATTTTGTATACATTCAAATAATGACCATTTAGTATAAAAATAATATAGTTTATACATAAAAATAATGTATTATGTGCATAAAAATAATGTATCATATTAGTGTTGCAAAAATCCCGCCTAACGTACATCTTTTTAAAAGAGGGAGGGAAATAATCCTAAATTGTTCAACCTATTGAAACACAAAGAGCCAACGACCAATTGGGGATCGAACCTGTGACCTCTCACTTGGGTCAAGACCATGGCTATGCTGCTTGACCACAAGGCCTTTGGCCACCCAATCTATATAGGAGAGGTTTCTTAATCGTTATATCGTGGATGATAATGCACTATTTGCATTGTAGAGTCTATCCATATTATGTACTTGCAATTAAGATATTATACAACGTAGTTTCAGTTAACAAATATAATTATGTACATGTTGCATTTGACATAGTAGACTCTGGTCCGCAATTTTGCAGAGGTTTCCTCACCTATCCTCCTCTCAATGAGACTTGCACTAGCCTATCTCCCAAAGTTCCAATTTTATAAGGGAGAGCTCAAGAAGGTGAAAGCTAGGTTTAAGCTAGATGAATTTTAGGTCTATATATATTTGTATAAAGGTTAGATATACAATTAATTTGAAGGTTAGGTCAACATTTATGTTGGAATTGTTCATGTGTTTCGCGAAGGTACCAGTGCGTCGATTTCTTAGCAAACCTGGGGCAAGAGTTAACAAGGGTACTACGATCTTGACCCAACCGCCTGACGAGCTAAGTGAGCTGCTACGCCGGGACTCCCAGGGGGTGGCTGCGAGTAGACGTCACTAATATCCGGGGCCTCAAGGTCCCTCCTTTTCACAAAAAAAAAAAAAAAAAAAGAAAGAGTCATCATGTCCCATATGAAAAGTCATGTCACTACACTTTATGTTTTTTTACTTATATATACAAAATTTATATTTTCTCTATATTTTTCATATACTCGTTATTTTAATAGTAATGTTGGCCAACTGTTAACTATCCAGAAATCATAAAACAAATATGTACATTATTAGCATCATCAAAATTTAAAAGACATTATTCCCAACATTAATATTATCTTATTTGTTACTTTAATTTATTACTTTTCTATTTCATGTTTGGTGATATTACTAGTCACATGTCAAGTCATTTGCAATATTTGTTCTGGTATCATATTTATTTCTCGATGGCATTTAAAATCTATTTCTTAGTGATGTTTTATATATTTTGGCGATACGATATTCATATTGTAGTATGTTATATTCATAGACTAGCGAAGAGACGTTAATGAATGCATGTAGCCTAATTTCTGTCCCAACTTTAATAATGTACTTAAAAAAAAAAAAAAAAAAGCCTATTGTTGCAATTTTTTTTGGTCTCTCTACTAATGTTTGGTATTATACCAAATAATATACCTTTAGTACTGAAATAATGTATGTTTAAAAGATGAACTTTTGGTATAATAAAACTATATCTTATGTTAGAGGTAAGGTGAACCATGTTATAATGATTGGTTAGGAAAAGAGTAATGAGATGAACTTTTAGTACTCAAATAATCTATTAATGTTTGGTATTATACCAAATAATGTACCTTTAGTACTCAAATAATGTACTTTCAAAAGATGAACTTTTAGTATAATAAAACTATATCTTATGTATTATCAAAAAAAAAAAAACTATATCTTATGTTAGAGGTAAGGTGAACCATGTTATAATGATCCGCCCATGGTATAATGATTGGTTAGGAAAGGAGTAATGATAAATTCTGGAAGTTGAATTCTCAAAAAAAAAAAATTTCTGGAAGTTGAGCTTTTTGAACTTTTTATTAAGGCCCTGTTTGGTAAATAATTGGCCTATCAGTCAATTTTGGCCTATTTGATCATTATTAGTTGTTTGACTTGGTTAAAAAATAAATATAAGTGTTTAGTTAATAAGTTTTTTGTAACTCCAAAATACTAAATTTCAAAATGCTACTCAAAGCAGCCTTTTCAATTAGCCTTTTGAAAAAAGAAATTATATCAAACAGCTATCAACTAACTGCTAATTTACCAAACATTTTTCTACAATCAGCTAATATTATCAATTAATTATACTTTCTAACCCATTCAGCTAATAAAATCAGATAACATCCATTTACCATTAAATTATAGCGTTTTAGAGGCTAAAGAAGCTCATCATCTCCTCTCGAAAAGGAATGGCCCCCTCCCGGCCCTTCAGCTTTGGGTTGCTTGGTCACCTCCAAATTATGGGGTTGTTAAACTCAATTCAGATGGCGCCATAAAAATCAAGAACCCAGTCAGCTAGTGCACACTAGTACAAAAAAACACATACGCTACACCTGTAAAAGTGGAAGATACCACATAAATTAAATACTAGCAGAAATCGCTAGCTCCTCGGGACTACCCGGCCCCTCCCTCTTACAAATAATAATTAAAAAAAAAAACAAAATTATAGCATCCTAGGTAGCTATACTTCAATAAATAAATAAATAAATAATTAAAGCGTCCTAGGTAGCTATACTTCGTTTATTAGAATCTGAGTTACTAATGTGATAAGGAATTTACAAAATAGGAATCTATCACTGCCTTTTATTTTCATTATCTTGGATTAAATGGTGGAGAACCAAATTTGGTGGTCGTTTTAGGACATATGATCCAATTAAGTGTTCTTTCCTTCTCTGACATAAGCAAATTATTGAAGAACAAGAAGAACAAATATTCCAGTCGCTTTGCCACTTGTCATGTTTTAATTTTTCGGATTCAAAATATAAAAATTAAAAGCTATATCATACAAACTTTTGGGTAAATATGAGCCACGGAAATTCTTTAAGGGTGCGTTTCATACTTTCATTCAAGTAATATAAAATGAGAAAATACTAATTTTGGTTCCACAACTATTAGCAAAATGACAATTTTGATCTATATGTTTAATTTCTACCAATTTTGGTCTCACGACTATTGTTTTAGTACCAATTTTAGTTCCACGACTGTTTTAATGCTAAAATTCATCGTGTCGATCACCTATTCGTTTAAAACATGTCGAAATCTAAAATTTTAAAGGTATTTTCATTTTTTTCAACTCAATATCACAATTTGAACAAATGTTGGACAATATAAGCAAGTTTTTTAACGTTGTCACGTCAATTTTTTTTATTCTAATAACCCTTTAATTTTTTAGCTAGTCTTATCAAGCTAATCAATCAATTTTAATCTAAGATTGAAATTCTTAATTGTAAGTGAAAGTTGCTAAGCTGCATGATCTAGTTAGATATGCATATATACCATGAACGTGGAGCATAGGATAAGAGGGGAGCATTACGTATATGAGAGACTTTAATTGAATAATTAAGAATAATTAATTAGCACTAAGCTAGCATAATAGGAATATATGTGAAGAAAATGGCATTTAGGTTGTTGCATGCATCTATT
Source organism: Ipomoea triloba (assembly GCF_003576645.1). Classification (NCBI taxonomy): domain Eukaryota; kingdom Viridiplantae; phylum Streptophyta; class Magnoliopsida; order Solanales; family Convolvulaceae; genus Ipomoea; species Ipomoea triloba. The sequence continues at coordinate 34,280,714 of NC_044919.1, read as the reverse complement.
TGTAGTAAACTCCTACTTATACCGTTACCCGTTGAAGAAAGGAATAATATAATATGGTATTATTTTGTGTAAATTAATGATACTAAAGTCCACAAATAATTTGTGGCCTTTCTTGGTGGAGAATCAATCATTTCCTTTATCCCCACACCTCTTCTAGGAAGAATACAGAATATTGTATAAGCTAGCTAGCAAGTAATTTATACTTATCTTTACCTTAAATGCTAAACTCACTTGAAGCTTAATTTTATTGATTTAATTTGAGAATGTCCATGCAGTATCTTCACATTCCTTCCTTTATTTTCCTTCTATAATATAATATATAATACAAGAAATATAATATCAATGTAGATATGGATAATAGTTAGTTTATTTAATTTATATATCATATATGCATACACATAGTGAAGGGGTTAGAAAATAAAGTGCGTAGACCAAAAATCAAATATATTATATTATATTGTATTAAATAATTTCTAAAAATCAATATAATTAATAATTAAAAATACTATTAAGTATTATGGTCTTATGGAAACACACACATATGTACACACATATATAGGGGCGCGCTCAGGTAAGAATGGATGCCCAGGAGAGGAATGAGAATCAATCACAGCTGTCATTATCAATCCGATAAAATTGTCATTTTTCCTATGTTAAGATATTCCATAAAGATTTTCATTTAATATAAATCTAATAATATTAAAGTCATTATCAAAATTATCTTTTGTTGAATTGAAATAAAAAAGTAATTTTTTTTTAAAAAAAGTCATTATTTAATACATTTATAATGGGGTGAAATCGAAATTATTAATTAATTATATATTTAGATGAGTTAGACCATGAGGTATCCTGAGGAGATCCTAATAATTGTAGGAGACACTTTTAAGCCCGTACCATACTCAGACTAATCCCCATTCGCACTGGACCGGTTCAATTAAGGGACAAAATGCTGGTCAGATTGGTTTTTTCCCAAATTCCCTTAAATATGCACTTAAGTGGTTAAGTCCGTGTATTTTATAAGACTTTTATACGGAGTATCATTCTTCCTTAATCCTTTCTAAAGAAAAAATTAATTAATTAGATATATATTCTCTAGCTTATAGGGGGGAAAAGATGAGGGCAAAACCAATATAGTCAAGAGGAAGAAAGCGCCAGGGAATAATTGTCATTTCCCTATCTTTTAGGCTTTTAACTTAAAATTTTTATATGTAAAGTGATGAATAAAATACTCTTCTCTAGTAGCTTAAATACTTAATCAAGATAAAATTTAATGCACAATTCAATAAATAATGCAAAAAATAATTTTCATTCTTAGTTTGTCCAGGCTGATTTGTCATTTTCTTTGCAACCTACCTACTCTGATACTAATTGTTGTGATCAAACTTTTACCACTATGTCAAAAGTTATACTACATGTTAGTAAACGTGTAACTTTATTTCATTATATTTATATAACACATAGCATCATGTTCTGATAGTAAAATATTGGACTTATCATATCCGACCTATAAACTAAACTAAGTATATCTTCATAGTCTATCAGGCACCCAATGCATAACTCTCCTTTATACATAGGTGCATGTAGCTAGGTTAATTAGCACTATAAATATAAGGTTTGTAGATATCTGATCTATGCAAAAGATCTTGCTTCTTGAATTCCAGAAAACAATTCTGCAGAAGAGCTAGTTTTGTTAGTGGTGTTCATTAATTCTTGAAGATCTTTTGCACAATATATATATATATATATATATATATATATATATATATTATCAAGTAATAATATAATGGCAAGAATGTCAGATTCCCTTGTGATAGGAAAAGTAGTTGGGGATGTGATAGACCGCTTCTCCCCAAGTGTTAAGATGAGTGTAATTTACAGCCCAAACAAGCATGTCTACAATGGCCATGAGTTTTTTCCATCCTCTGTCACCACTAGACCTAGGGTTGAGGTTCATGGAGGTGATATGAGATCCTTTTTCACATTGGTAGGTACTCTACTCTACTACTTTTTCTCATTCATCTCACCTAACATGATGAAAGAATAGTGAGCAAGTGGTCATGCTTACTTCCCCGGGGTCACCTATCCTGTGACTGTTGTAAATCAATCACGCTTAACCACAGAATTCTTTGGCTATTTGGTTGCTGCTATATTCTATTATAAGTAGGTAGACATTAACCATTTAACTACATCCTTTCATGGCATGTCTCGAATCGAGCAGGCTGAATTCTGACGCCCAACACAATCATATGACTTTCGACTTCTCGATCACTAGTTTCCCTCTCCCGTCTACAAGCACTTAGACGGACTTTTATTGTATTTATATAAATAAATTAATAAATAATCCTATAAGCTTTCTTGTGTTATAATTTCTTATTAAAGCTTTTGATTTTTCTTCAACAGATTATGACAGACCCTGATGTTCCTGGCCCTAGTGATCCATACCTTAGGGAGCACCTACACTGGTTTGTGCTGCAAATTAAATTAAAATTAGCCATCTTCTTATATATTAAATAGTTACATACTTATATAAGATTTTTCATTTAATTTCTCCATTAACCAGATCAAGAAATAGTCAAATCTATCACCAAACAGGTGTCTAAATATAAATTGTATGCATTATATTCGCTAAAGTTAATTTTTATGATGTTGTTATTTAATATAATGATTACAACAAATAACAACCAATTATAACACACTCCCAGATGATGGAGGAGTACTCTCATCTCATCAAACTAAGAGGCTATCGGCGTATATTATATGGAGTAGTGATACACTACATATGCATGCAACAAATTGATTCAGAATTGTCTTAGTCTAGCCAAAGTCATTTATGTAAGGAAAAAGGTCTAACTAACCGATCCCTAAAATTGATGTGGAGCGTGAGATCAAGTCAGGCCCACTTGGTGGGCCATGTGACTAGGTTGGCTCATCATTCCGGACCCAGAGAAAGGCTTTGGTGCAGGGATGGCTATTGGCTAGTAGCCCGGGACCGGCCTCGGGGGCCTCGCTCTCTATCCGGTTTGCGGACTCTTCTCGGGCCTCGGATCGTGGACTCTCCTTGAGTCATCCCGATCATCTCCTTGGGGCCCGAATTATGAGCTCCTGAACTCCCTGTCCTCATTCTTGAGTCATTTTCAATATCTCCACCAACTAATAACATCTCTCTTCCTAATGATTTCATAATATTTCTGCAGGATAGTCACAGACATTCCAGGCACAACGGATTCCTCATTTGGTATATATACATTACATGATAATTAATAATAATTTTTTTTTTTAAAAAAGAAAGTAAATGGGTTACTATATATGTGTGTACGTGATGTGTTGCATATATGTATGTATATATAGGAAGGGAAATAGTGAGCTACGAGATGCCGAGGCCAAATATTGGGATTCACAGATTTGTGTTTGTGCTTTACAAGCAGAAGAGAAGGCTGGGAATGGGAGTGAATGCACCATTGTGTCGTGACCGATTCAACACTCGCAAATTTAGCGACGACAACGACCTCGCCTCCCCTGTGGCCGCCCTTTTCTTCAATTGCCAGAGGGAAACTGCGGCCAGAAGGCGTTAATTAATTACTTCATCCATTTCCATTTCCATTTCCATTTCTAAAATAAATATGTCAAAATCCCAATCCCAATAATTAATTATGTTTATGTAGTAGGAGCATGCATGCAATGTGAGAAAGTTTGGCATAAATACATCCCCACCACTATGGACGTGTGTATACAATAATCCATGCATCATGCATGCACAAATTGTTTAATACGGATCTATTATAATGTATTATTGTCACCATTTATTTGTGGACTAATTTAGAGCGAGCAACCTCATCAGTGTGAATTTTTTTATGCGTTTTTCAAATTCATGTAGGAAAGAGGGAAGAGAAAAAGGAAAAAAATAAATAAATAAACAAAATTTTTGTGTGTGTATATGGACCATGGTCCACATAAGACAAATTATTTTGTAGAACATAACAAAAAGTATATTTTTAATATACTAAAAGTATATTATTCGTGTAATGAATGTACATTATACAAAACAATGTACTTTCAGTACTTAAATAATGTAATTTTCCTGAATATAAAGTATATTTTTAATATATTAAAAATACATTATTTGTGTACTGACACACATTATTTAATAGCATGCTCCACACCATAATGAATTGAAGTTGCCCAAAATAAGTTTTGAATACTTTTTTTTAAACACCTTTTATGCCAAAAATAGAAATTAGATATAAATTGCAAGAGTGGGCAAGCCCAATTTCCAGCCCATATTGAAAAATTTTCTTGTTTTTTTCGGCCCATAGGGAGATTGTTCTTTTTGGTTCTATCTACCACAATTTATTGTTTGCTATTTGGAGGCCAATCAATTCAGTTGCAGGAAATTCTTTGGGCATTATTGTTTGACAGTTTCAATATTCTCAAACCAAACCAAAGAATTTTTTGCTTTAAAAAAAAAAAAAAGAATGAAATTTTTAGATTTAAAAATTAAGTGGAATTGAATGTACTCCATCAAAACTAAAAATATAAACTAATAATTAGACTCTAATCTATGTTTATATATTATATATATTTAATACTCCTTTCACGTGTGTGAGTAAATTATTCTTTGATAAGCTCCAAGTAGCATGCAAACTAGGAGACTCAAATAGATGACCTAAGCTAATAGTTGCGCTTGCGCGCACACATACATATATACATATACATACATATGTGTGTGTATATATATATACACTGTATATGATGTAATATATCTCAACTAAGGGAGTGTTTGGTAAGATGGATTTGTAATTCAATTCTTACCAAACTCCCATGAAATTATAATTCCATGATTTGGTTGAAGGGAATTGCAATACCCTTCAACCATGAAATTGTAATTTCAAGGTAAATTATTATTTTGACCTTGTAATTATTATATTACTATTATACAAGAAAATTTTCATCCTTATTCACTTCTTACATTTTAATTTACAATCATCCTATTTTGACTACCAAACAATTTATTTAAATTCTCACTGTATTTTTCTCACGAAATTACAATTCCTTCCCTCTTAATTCCCTCCTAACCAAACGCCGAAAAGTTTAAACTCATAATTAAAGCCCCCATTTATATTTATTTATTATTTCATTAAGGTAGAATTAATTAAATGAAAGGGTGTTGCTTTCATGTTGAATGACCACCGTACCATGAGCTTCCTTGTCGGGACATGGTCATGTATTCATTTCGTGGACTTTAATCACCATATGTATATGTTCATTCCCTTTTCACTTTTCTTGATGTATTTCATTTTTCAATGGTTACGTTGTACATCCATATACGTGTTTGTTGTTCTACATACAGTTGTGTTTTAATTTGCAGGTCTCCACGTCGTGTTTCATGGGTACATACTTTGATATACACTGATTCATTGACAATAATGCCATTTTCTTATGTTTTTGTTTACATGCATGTTTCATTTTTTTTTTAATAACGCATATCTCTAGTTTTATTGAACTATATCATTAGTTCATGACCAGCCTTTGTACTATGAAGAAATAAATTGAGTTAATCTAAATTTAAGACTAAATAAACAATAAGTTACTGTCAAAGTGGTTGGGTCAGCCCATTAGGCCCGCCCCACCGCAGGCCTAATTTATGGCAGGTTTTTGCGGGCTGACCCGCGAACTAGGGTTCATGCAACCCTAGCCCGCTCCATGCGGGTTGGCAGGTCCTGCGATCCGGCCCATAAGTTTTTTTCTTTTTTTTTTTTTGTTTAATTCAAAAAATAAGTTAAAAATATATATGTTCGCACGCCCGCATGGGAGAACAACGTTGCATTGAATTATAATATATATATATATATATGAGAGGGTTCAGGTGAGAGCATGTTCTCATGTAAAAAGCGATGATTGATCTAATCCACCCTACTACCAAACATGCAAAATATTTTTATCAAAATCCATTACCATTACCCAATATTTGATATCCTAATTCCGATTCCCATGTGCGAACCAAACACACCCTAAATTGTATAAAACCATCAAAGTCGAAGAATAAATGAGCACAAAAAGTCATTTAAGACTAAATTGTATAAAATTACTATAGTTGAGGATTATATTGAGTATTAACTCGCGTTTAACCTTCCAAAGTATTTTTTTTAGGTATAAAATAAAATTAAAAAGAATAAGAAAAATACAGATATATGCGTGGATATACAACGAACATAGATGATGTTCAATCATGATCAATGTATAATTCATCTCTTGAAAATTGAAATTCTACACCGTGTTCGAGATTACTTTTTTACTTGTCTAATGTTAAATGATCGATCCAATTAAATAAAAGAATACATATCTGTCAAGAACGGCCAACCAAGCTACAGGCCGGCAAACATATTTCGTTCGTGTTAATACGCGGCAAAGAAGTCGTGCCCCGCGGAGGCTTGCAGACTTGTAGTGGTCAATTCAACTATAATTACGACGCCTCGCCTAAACCTTCGCCAATTTTTTTTAATGGGACAACAAGATGTCTTGAACAGATCCTAATGGTAAGAAATACCTTTAAATTCATACTATACTAAGATTAAATAAAGTATTGATTATATTAATTTTTCCATAAAGAGAGGATTCAAATTTCTGACATCTTTTAAGGAACGAGAGTGGAAGGCCACTCAGACCAACTAAACTGATTTAAATCTTCACGAATTACCACTTCAGAAAACAATAATACAACTGCAACTATGGTACATAAATTATTCTAATGATAATCCAAGTTAGTAATGATGAAAAAACTGACAAAATTTTCCATAGAAATGTATAGTTTTCCAAGTTCCGCAGAATGCAAAAAGATTGGCAGGGCCAAGTCATGAAATTGACACATCCTTCACTACAAGTCATCCCATTTGGTATTCCTTCACTGAGATATTGTCAAGAATTCTCAACTCCCAAGTCTCAAAGTTAGAAAAATATGTGGGCTATATTTACACATATCAAAAAAAAAAAAATTATAAACCAACTTTTCAATAGTCATCTATCTTTGGAGTCAAGTAGAGACTAGGTATATTTTCACTTTCAAATATTTTTTGTTGACTAGAGCATTAAAGAATTAATCTTGGTTTGACTAGCCTTTCAATTAAGATCACCAAATGTATAAGGTATATGCATTTTCTCCTCCTGTTAGTTGCATATATTGAGAGTCTAAGATGAGATAATCATTGCATCACTCTTTAATTTTATGGGACATATAGTATTTGTTACTCTTAAAACAATAATATGTATTCTTTCAAAAAAAAAACAATAATATCTATAGATAATGCATTAAAATATTTAATCTGAAACAAATTAAGCCATATTGTAAAATAATATTACCCTCGAACTTATAAAGCCTAACAAGTAGTCATGTATCAACTTTTTTTTTCAAACTCTCCAACACTAATTAATAAAGAAATTCATTCTAATTTAACATTCAGTCAACATAAGAACACCATTCCAACACAAAAGAACTAACCTACATAATAAAAATATACACACTTTTATCGTGTATAGTATGAGTTAAAACTAAAAATTGAGACTTCTAGTTTCTTTTCTTTTCTTTTTTTAAAGAGACTTATGGTTAAATAAAGGATCTTAAATGCAACCTAAAAAATTTTTTGGCTGTTAATAAAAAAAAGTAAAAATCGTAGTCACTACTTGAGGGTGTACACTGAGTAAATTCGGCCTTGTGGCTCTAAGAGGCAAAGGATCGGTAAATCATCCAAGATTACCCATAGCTGACCGGCTCAAACCAAGAAGACGTGACTTGTGAGTCGAACTTTAAACCTTATAGTTATCAAGGCAATGATCAACTTGCAACCTAACTGTTTGGAACAATTGGTAAGCGAGCTGCTAAAAGTCAAATTATATGAGTCTAATCTAAATCAAACTCAAATTAATTTCACAGAGATAAAGATATCGGGTGTTATACATGATCAACAATTTAAAAAAAAAAAAAGAAAAGATGTTAGATGCAAAATTAATAAAATGGGTATTGGCCATTGGGAAATGGCGAATTATGGAGGGTTGTTGACTACTTAGCTTGTTTGAGTGTGAAAGCGGTAGTTACTTCCACCCACATTATACTCACAAAGAACTGCGGTCTGTGCGTGTTGCATTCCAGGGGGAAGAAACAAAACAAAACAAAATAAAATAAAAAAGTGGCCGAAATTTTAGAATTTGGAAAATACGGAGTAATAATTTTTGAAGAATATAATAAATATTTATAAACTTTCTCCTCCACCAATCATTACTAAAATAACTTGACTTAGCTTAATAAGTTAATTATACATTTTTCTTCCATAATCATTACGATTTAAACTTGACTTGGTAAACCTTATATCTAACCTAACAATAAAAACAAACAACATCAAATTCTTTCATACATGTTGGATCAACAGTTGATCACAACGTCAAAAAATTAGAATGTGTAATTTTATTTTTATAAAAAACTATTATTTTTAATTTATTTTAACAATTTTAAATTTAAAAAAAAAAAAAAAAACCTTCCCTTCATCACTGGGTCGGGTGGGGTTCACGCAGATTTTGTCCTTAGAGAACTCGAAGCCAATCCAACCCTCCACGGGTTTAATTTTTTAAGACTCACCATCGATCCATCACCCATTATCACTCAAAAACTCGATTTATACGGGATTAATTTTAGTAGATATTCGCATAACGAATTGAAATTGTCATCCTTAACCCAACGGTGTTTTTTTTACTTGAAGTTTTAAAAAAATTAAAAATAAAAATAAGACACTTTTTTTTTAATAAACTAGCCCTATTACGTTGTAGTATCTGTTCATCTATACTTTCTCAACTTATTGAAACACAAAGAGTCAATACCGCCTCCACTGAGGCTCGATCTCATGATCTCCCAAAGCGTCAATACCGCCTCCTATAACCTATTGAAGCATAAATAAGACACTTATTTTTATCTATCTCGAAAATCGTGGTGGTTGGTATTGAGCAAAAGGGAATTGCACAATTTTTTTAAAAAAAAATAAATAAATAAATAAAAGGGTCAAGAATACAATAATGCCCTTTATGAATTACACGAAACTTCCAAGGCCGTTTTGTAATAATAAAAATTCTAAAAGCTTTCATCACGGGGTGTTAGTTTCTATCAAGTTGACTATGAGGGAAAAGGCAACAATTCTACCAAAAAAGCTTCTTTTTTTTTTATTTATTTTTTCTTTTTTTGAAAACTTTAGAAATCTGAATAAAACTATAGAGCATGTGAAACCTCGTCAGTGGATCGAATAGAATATGTATACTACCCTTCTTACAACCTCAGCTCATAGTAACAACCCAAATTAAAGATTGCTTTAACATTATCAAGTAATTATCTACAAACTAATTACCCCATTCCACTAGTGTTAATGATAGCAAACCCCCTTTTTCACCAAACTAGCTTTTTTCCCTTTTGGTTTTTTGGCATCAACTATTAAAAAACAAGTTAAAGGTTAATATAGGTAGGTCCAAGAAAATGGCTTTTCCATGGATAATAGAGATGAGAAAGCATTGTTGAGACAACTAGAAGCCAAACAGTACACTTCACCAAACTGGTTATGTTTTTTAGAGTCTGAAAGCTTGAAATTTTTACAAAGGGATCATCTTGGATGGGGGTCGGTGTAGGGTCGAGAATAATAATGGGAAATACGCGCAAATTAAATTATAATGCTTTCGACTGAAATTTTATTACGTTTGAATAAAGATGGACATTTCAAATTTATAAGAAGTGTTTGGTAGAATTTTAGAACAGTAAAGAAAGTTTCATAGAAAAAATCAGAATTTGTAAGAGAGGCAAAACCTAGCTCTTTAATATTTTGTTCAACATAAGATATTTATAGGAGAATGATATTCATTAGAATTCAATATTAAATTTAAAATTCAAATTGTAACTTCCAAAAAGGTAAATTAATTAGAATGGTAATTAATTAGATGTTATTAAGTTAATTCTCAAATAAATTGAACTCATTTTGGATTTTGATTTGCACGATCCCCTTCCATGCGCACACAACAAAAAGTCTCTATGTTATACAATTCAAACTCGTTAAAAAGTTAAATTATATTTATATTTTAGTGCAAACTCACATCCCTTTTTGATTTAATTTGGAACAAATTTTACTTAAAAGCTCACCCATAATCATTTTTCTCAACTCAATGGCTAAACTTTAAGAATCAATAATTTATCCTCACTCATTATCCATTTTGAGCTATAAGGACATCTCCAATGCACCAATTTGAGGGGAGAAAGGGAGGAGAACGGCTGGGGGCAGGGAGGAAGAAATAATCTTTGGAGAGAGGTTGTCTCCCTGGGCACGTAGCGCGTGTTGTCCACGCGCCACCAAATTTTTTAAAATTATTTTAATTGCTTCAAGCAGTTGAACGATTAATTTTGTTTTTATTTGTTATTCAAATTCTTTTAATTTCTAATTTTAAATTTATTTTAACAAATTTTAATTATATTAATTGTTGGTATATTTAGTATTTAAAATTTTATAGTCGATTCTAAATGTTAATTTGTTCCATGGACGATTTCAACGGCAAATTTTAATTCATGAATTTTTTTTTTTGAAGATTTATGAAATTATATTTTATAATTCAAAAAATTGTTATTTAAATTTATTTTTATTTAAAATTGAATTTGAAATTATAATTATAAAATTAAAATTATTAATTATATAAAAGTTAATTAAATAATAAGTGATATGTATGAGTCTGGAGGAGTGAGCCCACAAAAAGGAGAAAAGAGGGGAGAAAAATTGGAGATAAAATAGAGAAAGAGATTGTATGGTGATGTGAAAGAGAAAAGAATGGAAGAGTTAGTGATGCCCTAATATATCAAATTTATCTTCTCCACTATGAAAATATAAATCCACTTTGACTTTATCGGGTGTGAACTCCACTCAAAATTATACCTCAAAATATAACTTTAAATGCTAATTTAACTAATTTTTCCAACACAAATTTTGTAATATTTAGGATTTTTTTTCCTTGAGACCAATGATACAACTCATACAAGTTAGAAAGACGTTTGGTTGGCCAACTAACCCACCTGGCGTTGCTCACTCTTTTGTTATTAGAGCCGTCAGAATAGGTTTTGCCTGCTAGGCCAACCTTCCCCCGCTCTCTTTCTAGGTAGGGTGGGTTTCGGTTTTTGAGGCTCGCCAAAGAGCGGGCCTAAAAGGCCTGCCTCGTTTGGCCTCCGGGCCAAGCATTTACTCGATTAGCATTGAACATTGTAATTATTTTTTCTTGTTTAGTAAAATATTTATGAAAGTTATAAATATCTTTGCAATTTGTGGTCATTATCCCACCTTTCTACTTTTTCTATATTTATGTTTATGTACGGTTGAGATTAGTGATCTATATATATATATATATATATATATATATTTATTTATTTATAACAGTTATTAATGAAATGTCAAGCTGGCATTTTTCTCTCTCAAATTTCTCTCTTCTACTTTCTCCATATTCTCTCTGCATTTTGCTTATGCATATAATTATTGTGATCACTGCATTACCATCCCGAAAATAGGAGCAAAGTAGACCGAACTTACAATAATGAAAACTTATTGGCACGTATGCATGGATGGTCGTGAATTATATACCAATACTTGAAAGAGATCGAGAATCATGGACAGTGGCAAATGGCAATAATGTACAAATGGAAATGTTAAGAGACCGATGGACATGTGACAATGGGAGAAAAATAAAAAGCATCTTTTTAATCTCCTGAAAATCCGCATTCATGATATCTTTGTCGGTATTTTGTTTTTAAGATTAAAATCATAACAATTAATGGATTCATCGAAGTTCAATTATGCTCTTAGCAATGGGTGCAATCCTTGTGGAAGCTAGATGACATGATGAATGGGCCGTAGCTACATTACTATATAGATTGTGTGATGTAATCAATTCCTATAATAAGAACTATATATAATACGATATCAAAATTTTTGTGTCCAATAAATTAATTAATTAATTAATTAATTAATTATATGTACGTGGACATGTATGGTCTTGATGTTCTATTATTGTTTTGTTATCTTTTCAGGCCAAAAGGTTACTCCGCAATCTTATCTTTTAAAAATATTGTCCAAGTATCATTATGAGCAATTTTAGGTACATGCTAAAAAAATTGTTAATGTATTTTTTTCATATATATATATATATATATATAATCCTCCGGTAAAAAGTGAGGACTGATCTCAGTCGTCTATCAGAATTTATTAGAGGCTGAGGGTTTTAGTAAAAAAATATGGGGTCAATTTTAAAATTATTAAAAACTTTTATGAGCGGGTTTCATTTTATAATTATTGCAACCTTGAAAGTTTAGTAAGATAGATAGATGTTTAAATGTGTTAATTTATACATTTTTTTTAATACTAGTAACAAAATAACAAGCACAATTATATACATCTAAATAAAAGACAATATAGACAAGTACGGTTGAGCGGAGGCCAGTAGAGGCCAAGTGGTATCAGAGCCAAGTTGATTAACATTTAAGACTGGTTGGTAGTGGTTGGTACTCGGTGGCTAGGGATCGAATTGTTGAATTGGATATTAATGGTAAAGCTTGATTAATTAAGGAATTTTTTTTTTTGGTCCTCTTGTTTTTCTATCTATTGTATAAAAAAAAAATAGAAGTTTCCCAAATTAAAATTGATGAAATTATAAATAATATATAGAAAACTATTCTAGGATTCTCTTTTTCTTTATTTTTTTTTATTAAAAAATTAATAGTGAAACCACATTTTAATTTGCATGTCATTTTCCTTAACCCCACCCCACCACTAATTAGTATACCCTTCAATTCAATTCTCCCTTACATACCTCCCCTTTTGAGTGCAATAACTCAAGGGGAAAAGGAACAAAAAGTTCTAAAAAGGCAAATCAAACAAAATACCTATTCATAAATCAACCTTTAAGTGCAAAACTTTCCTACATAAAGTCTACATACAAACCATTTAAGTGGAGTGACTTGGACAAATTACAAGACTTGTTGTGTTTCTTCATTTTTTTTTTTTGGGTTTTTGGTTATCTCCTCTTCTCTTCTCTTCTCCCAAATATGGGTATAAGAAACTGCCATATCCAAGCAGGTCTCAATAATCTGTGTTTTCAAGCTCCAACCTTCATTGAATGGCTCAAACAGCCATCATCAATCCCCTCTTCTTCTTCTTCTCCTTCTTCTTCAATCTCACCACAACTTCTTCTTATTCATCAATCCTCTGGTAACAACAAAGACACCATGAACTTCTTGAAATTCCCAGCACTTGAAAATCCGGAAAGAGTGGCCGATAATAATCATGAAGAAACCCTCCAATGTTTGCCGCTTCTGAGCAAGCTGATGGAGGCGAAAGGCGGCGGCGTCAAGGAGGAAGAAAGGGATGAGGAGGAGGAGAAAGTGGCGGTGGGTTTGCATATAGGGCTGCCGGATTCCGGCGAGGAGGCTAAACCCTTCAACGTTTTTAAGGCGGCGGAGGATGAGAGCGTGAAGAAGAAGAGAAGGGCGGTGGTTGTTGATGGCGATAATGGATGCAACTTCAACACTGAGAGTAGGTTTTGGATCCCCACACCCACCCAGATTCTTGTTGGCCCTATGCAGTTTGCTTGTAACATTTGCAGCAAAACCTTCAATAGGTACAACAATATGCAGGTAAGTCATGATCATCAATCCATCTCTCTTAATTCCTTCAACTTCGGACGCAAGTTGTCTGGTCATTTTTGTACTAGAATTTTATTCTACCCTATACCCTATACGATCACGCACATATACCTGATTACCTATATCTGATTGCACCAGATATTGTGAGGATAAAGTGATTGCCGGGACAGAATTCGTATATCAAGTCCCAATTAATACTTTTTTTTTACTTATTACATAAATATTTTCATGTACTAATTATAAGAATTGAAATAATATAATGTTTTTTATAATTTTCTTGGTCATTTATATGTTTCCAAAGGAAAAGAATTAAGGGTTTTTTTTTTTAATAATTCCGGGTTTTGATATAAAGTTAATGAGGAAATTATATATAATCCACCTATTTTGATCAAATCATGAAGAATAATTTTGAGGCTTTATAAAGGTGTAAAGTATAAATACGTGGGGCGAGACTAATGAAATGATTGTTCATAATACTACTCATCAAGGGGACAAGATTATGATGGAATTTTGTAATTATTTCCTTTTTCCAACCAAAAAAAAGTGTAGCTTTTAATCCTAAACACAGATCTCAAATTTAAGTAATAACTCTTATTATCTTCGTTTACAATGATTTTTAAAAAAAAATTAAAATAGAAAGTTTCAAATATCACCTCTAATTCTTTGAAAAGATAATATCTTTCTCCTTTTTTTTCTCTCTTTTTTACTTTACATTTTTATGAAAGGACATAACATCAAATTCTTATCCCAAAATGTTCAAATTCCACAATGTTTAAATTATGCTAAAAGTAGCATAGATATGAGCTTGAAAGATAGATACGATCAAGTATGGACAACCTAGCTTAGACTGATTTACTTCCTTGTGCTCTTTTGCCAATTAGGGTTATAACGTGGGGTTTACCCAATGCACACATTCGAGTAATGATTGAGATTTTATCTTGTTACTATAAAAGAGATTATGATTCACGTGTTTCTTAGAGTCTGTCAAAAGTAACTGGTTGTCTTGTATGAACAGATGCATATGTGGGGACATGGTTCAGAATTCAGGAAGGGGCCAGAATCCCTGAGAGGAACACAGCCAGCAGCAATGCTAAGGCTGCCATGCTATTGCTGCTCACCAGGGTGTAAGAACAACATAAACCACCCAAGAGCCAAGCCATTGAAGGACTTCAGAACCCTGCAGACACACTACAAAAGGAAGCATGGGTCCAAGCCCTTTACCTGCAGGAAATGTGGCAAAACCTTTGCTGTCAAAGGGGATTGGAGGACCCATGAGAAGAACTGTGGCAAGCTCTGGTATTGCACCTGTGGTTCAGACTTCAAGCACAAGAGATCCCTCAAAGACCACATCAGATCCTTTGGGAAAGGCCACTCCCCTCACCCCTCCCTCGAGGGCTTCGAGGACGAAAAGGAGGAGTTCATGACCGACGAAGATGAAACTGTCTCCAAATCGGGAAATTCTTACCTACTCTAAGACCATACAGGAGTCGCACACTTTAATTTTAGAGTAAGTAAGAATTTCCTGAGGAGTGATGAATGGATTTTTAGTTTTTTGTTGGTTAAGGTTCGCCCAGGCATTTGCTCGGTAACAAAAAATTCTCGGACATTGATGATTTTCCTTTGATGGGAATTGTTGATTGGGAGTGGTTTGTTATGGAGCAAGTGCTAGGTGGTGAGCATGAATGAATATGCATATATGCATGCATGCATACTTGGTTTAATTTTGTGCAAATTAAAATAAGGGTTGTTTGTTGATTACCTAATTAAGAGTCATGAAGCTGGCAAATTTTCTTCTGTGCTAAACTTTATAATTAACAACCTAATTAACAAGCCTTTTATGATGTAATAACCCTTTTGTAATGGGGAAAATTTGTCAGCTTCATATTGCTTATTGATCATCATCATCATAGTATTGTATGGACTGTGTTGTGTTTTGTTAAGGAATATATATCAGTTACATTATTGTCAAATTAAATTAAAGTAGCTTTCATATAATTCGTTCTTTTAGTACTATTTCTATACATTATGTTATGTGCCTCACGTCTTTGAATTGAAATTGAAAGGGCTTCTGATTCTCAATCTAGTTCAAGGGTTTGGTTTTCCTCACTTCCTTCTTGTCTTTCAAACTTAGCTAGCTCATGAGGAGAGGTATGACCCTAGTTTAAACCGACATTCAGGACAACTTACTCTAGACAACTACTCCTTTTTGGATGACTTCACTCCGGACCTTATCAAAAACTAGCTAGGTAACCCTTTCTTAGGTCACCACACTCTGGGCCTCTGGCCTCTCATAGTAGAGCACCAATTGATACGGGGCTCAAGTAAAGACCCTAACTCCACCACGAAAGATAGCTCATGAATAGAGGTTTGGCCCCAACTTTAGTTTAGTACTACTTCACAATCTCTTGTGGAGTCGCTGTGGGATCATATCAATAAGCATCACTATATCTAGCAAAGGATCACAAGGAGATCAATAAATAAATCAGTCTAAGTTATTCATAACTAACCGACTTAAACTAAGAAGACCAATACACAGGCACACAGCTCTCACCAGGAGGAGTCGAACATGTAACATTTATAGTGGAGAACCTTCTCATCATAATCTTTGGGAGTAATTCTTATTAATTGTCCAATTTTTCAACAAAATGGGCACAATTATTATTAGAGCGCGTACACAACTTCAATTCACATGGTAAAAATTCCATAATGTGCAATCTATTATTCTTTGATTGAAATTTTATTTTCTAGTAGTTCACACCTTAGTGGGGGAAGTTATATGAGAAAGCCATCCAACACGGTCCAACTTTGACAGCCCTATATACAAATGGAACAATCACGCACTCTCCAATAATATATCATATTTTGTTTGTGTTTGTTTGTTTCCTATTAGCTGAACTGGATCGTACAAGACTTGTTTATCGTTTTCATATGATTGAAAGATACATAACTGGATGGACTATGGAGTGCCCTTTGGGCAAGCCAATGGGGGATTGGTTGCCTTAGCTTAAAAGTGTGAACGGAGAGAACTCCGATCCATCCTTGTATAGGAGACCTTTAATGGATTCTTTGAATCCCATGTTTGGACAACAATATGTACTGCAAGCTAAGCTAGCTAATTAAGACATGCATAATGGGGTAGAAATGTATAGGTGGGCTTGACCTAGGACCAAAAGGACATTAAAGAGCAAATTATACAATCAACAATGGTCCACCTTACATTATGATTTGTGACAATTGTTATAGGTTCTGGATTCATATTGTATTCTGAACACTGATACAAACATTCTATACATTCAGTTAACACATTATGTATCTATAGTTAACCGTTTCTTTACATGTCAACAAATAACTCGATAATTGCTGACACGTAATATGATAGCTACAGGTACAGAAACTGTCAACAGCCGGTACAGAATGTGTCAACTACAAATATAGAATCTGGGGATGGACTAGGATCTACAATGCAAGATAGACTCGGGTCCATGGTATAATTTGCCAATTTGTGAACTTTGGTCTACAATGCAAGATAGACTCTGGTCCATGGTATAATTTGCCAATTTGTGAACTTTGGTCCAAAACGATGATAGACCCTGGTCCATGGTATAATTTGCCAATTTGTGAACTTTGGTCCAAAACGATATTCAGGTCGTGTACATTTAGTTAACATATTATATATCTTTAGTTAATTGATGACTATATATTTATAAATAAATTAAAGGTACATAATATGTTAATTATAATTACATAATTTATCAGCGGCAAGTGCATAATATGTTGCTGTAATTGTAGTAGTTATAACGGGTACATAACTTTTTTAATTGCAAATATATAATATGTTAACTGTAGATACATGTTAATTTTAGTAAGTATATATGTATTAACCGAAATTACATAATCTATTTTAACCAGATTCATAATGCAAAGTCAACTGTGGTTCATAATATAACAATGGGATAAGGGTCAAATAGACCCTCAAACTATAATCAATTGTGCAATTAGGCCCTCGAATAATAAAAAGCTTCAATTAGGCCCCCGAACTTGTTATTTTGGGGCAAATAGACCCTTTAACCTATTTGTGACCTATAATTGCAGGTCATCAAAAATTCCGGCCAACTCCGGCGATCGTCCGGCGAAGTTCCGGCAAACAACACAAAACCATCCACCACCGGCGACCAGAGGTCGCCGGTGGCGTCCGGCAGCGGAGATGGTGACCAAGTTGGTCACCATCTCCGTCTACTGGAGATGGCGACCAACTGGTCGCCATTCGCAGTGACAGAGATGGCGACCAGTTGGTCGCCATCTCCGCTGCCGGACGCCACCCGTGAGGTCGCTGGTGGTGGATGGTTTTGTGTTGTTCACCGGACGATCGCCGGAGTTGGCCGGAATTTTTGGTGACCTGCAATTATAGGTCACAAATAGGTTAAAGGGTCTATTTGCCCCAAAATAACAAGTTCGAGGGCCTAATTAAAGCTTTTTATTGTTCGAGGGCCTAATTGAACAATTGATTATAGTTTGAGGGTCTATTTGACCCTTATCCCTATAACAATTGACATTCGAGAATATGAGGCTGTAAAATGCCAAAAACATTTTTTATATATAAAAAATATGTTTATGTATTTAGTTAGGGTCAAGAGAAGGCGATCCCCCACTAAGCTTTGTCGGGCAAGCAGGTCATGCCTCGAGCTATAAGTTTCCATGGCTTAAGTTGACTGGAATACATCTTTGATTCTTTGGAATATTATTCTCCATAAAATTTTTATAATGTCAAAAAAATGTGTATTGATAAAAATACAGAAAAAATCATAGTCACTACTCAAATGCGCTATAAATGAAGCACCTCTTGTGACCCTAACCAGCAAAGGACCACAAAGAGATAAATCAACTTAAATTGTCCATAACCAACCAACTCAAACTAAAAATGTCAATAGATTACTCCCGCCAGGAGCTCGACTTTGGAACCTTGTGGTTACAGACATCATTCTTCTGTGATTCATGGTTTGAACAAAAATTGTCAATTTCTCATGTATGTGATTGTTTTTTTTTTTTTTGTGGGTGAAGTAAGAGAGGCTAAGTCTCAGACCTATCTGATTCTACGGGTGGCTACACCACCACCCCCCCCCCCCCCCCCCCCCCCCC